>NC_053429.1:58875118-58973054 GCF_007990345.1 Gossypium hirsutum | reverse complement strand
AATGCCTCGGACATAGGTTATAGTAACCGCACAATGCTTCGGACTTAACCGGATTTAGTAACTCGCACCAATGCCTTCGAGCTTAGCCCGGAATTAGTAACTCGCACAAATGCCTTCGGATCTTAGTCCGGATATAGTCACTTAGCACAAAAGCCTTCGGGACTTAGCCCGGATATCATTCGAATAACCAGGCACATATATCAATAAATCATGACACATCCGTATTTCATTTTCATTACCAAAGCTCAAACACCAAGACACTTATCACACTTGCAATTTTGGCTCAATAGCCACATACAAAGAGCATGATTTGATTTGCTTAAACATGATCTAATCAAATCATAATCTAAGTTCTTTACTCAAAAACTTACCTCGGATGTCTCGAACGATTTCGATGGCTATTCGACCACTTTTTCTTTCCCTTTATCGGATCTAGTTCCCCTTTGCTCTTGAGCTTAATTTAACAAATAAATTGATTAATCATTTGAGCATCGAAAAGAGGAACTCAAGGTACTTAGCCCATATATATTCATTAGACATTAAAGTCACATACATATGAAATCATGAATCAACTCGACATATTATCCCACACTTCCTTTAGCCGATTGTCTAAGCCAAGATAAAAGCATCAATATGCTTGCCTCTAACCGAATACATGCAACGCCAATCCATCTCATGTGGCTGAATATGCATGTCTACGTTGAGGCCAATTATATACTTAGTACCACATATAAATGACATACATTTTACTAACTAATGCATTACATATTATAACTCAATACGCATCCATCATTTACTCCATAACTAAAACACCACCATATATAAACATATACCTTGAGATATATATATATATGTCATACCAATACATCATGTGCAAATATATATATGCAAGAGCCGAATCACAAGGCTGATTATAACCATCTCATATATTTTCATCCCATACCCGAATGCACAAGTACATTATAATAGCTTCCAACTTAATTCATCATAAATTTTCTTTTTTTTAATGGCCGATGCTCCTTCTACACCATTTACCTTCACAAAGCATGAATTTCATCATCCAACTTACAAGCTTACAATCTCATGAAGTTTAACCTCATAGTATCTATCAAACTCTCACTCATTAGCTTCTATCATAAACCTCCAACAACACCAAATAAACATATACTTCGTGGGTCTATGGTAGAACCAAGAAAGGAACTCATAGATATCAAGATGTAAGCAAACTACCATTATTCATCTAAGTTTAGCATGAAACACAACCATCACCCTTATTAATCTTTTATAGCCGAAAACCATACTCACCCCAAAAATCAAAATTTCAACATGGTTTACAAAAATCACTTGATATCTCACTCAATATCAACTAAAATTTCAAGAGCTAGTACAAACTTCCTTACCTTAATAGTGACCTAAGATGACCGATTGCTTCACTCCCTTCTTCTTCCTTTCAATTCGGCCAGAAGAACCAAGAACACAACTTGTTTTTCTTTCTTTCTTAGAACATTCGGCCAAGAGAAATGAAAAAAGATGGACACTTTTTTTTGTTTTCTTTCTTACATTCACATCAATGGGGAGGGGGAGAAATAATCACACACATTCTTTCCTTTTTCCATTTCTTTATTACCCATACTCCTTATTTTATTGTTCCTAACATACATCACTAACATAACATGTTTGTGACATGTTTCCACTCATAGCATGGCCAGCCACTAGCTCAAATATTGGGCAATTTGACATGCAAACCCACCATTTCTATAACATGCATTAATAGGCCACTTTACATTTGCCTAGCACATTTCTAAATTTTCTCACATAAGTCCTATTACTAAATTCACTTACAATTAACAAATTCAAACATGAATTTCACACATGCATAAGTACATATAATGAGCATCAACTAGGACGGTTAATTATTTTTTTATGACTCGGTTTAGTGGTCCCGAAACCAATTTCTGACTAGGGTCAATTTAGGGCTGTCACACTCTCCCCACTTAAGAAATTTTCGTCCCCGAAAATCTTACCGGTATTAGGTTTGGGTATCGTTCTTTCGTAGAGTTCTAAGGTTCCCAAGTAGCTTCTTCCATTCCGTGTTTGAGCCATAACACTTTCACTAACGGAACCCTTTTATTTCGCAACTCTTTCACTTCACAAGCTAGGATACGAATCGGTTCTTCTTCATAACTCATATCAGCTTGAATTTCGACCTCGGAGGGTTTATTACGTGTGAAGGATCGGATCTGTAACGTCGAAGCATCGAAATATGAAAAACGTTGTGGATCCTTTCGAGTTCAGGGGGTAAAAGCAACCTATATGCAACTGGGCCAACTCGTTCGGAGATCTCATACGGCCCAATGAATCTCGGACTCAATTTGCCCTTACGGCCAAATCTGAGTATCTTTTTCCAAGGCGACACCTTAAGAAACACTTTGTCTCCCACCTGATACTCAATATCTCTTCGTTTTAAATCCGCGTACGACTTCTGACGATCTGATACTGCCTTCAGACTCTCACGAATTATTCTTACTTTTTGTTCAGCATCTTTAATCAAATCCACCCCGAAAATTTTACTTTCACCGAGCTCGGTCCAAAACAATGGCGTACGGCATTTTCGACCGTACAAAGCCTCGTAAGGTGCCATCTTAATACTTGACTGAAAACTATTGTTGTAAGCGAATTCAATCAAAGGTAAATACCGTTCCCATGAACCACTAAACTCAAGGATGCAGCATCTCAACATATCCTCGAGTATTTGAATTATCCGCTCGGATTGACCATCATTTGGGGGTGAAAAGCGGTGCTAAAATGCAACTTGGTGCCCAAAGCTTCTTGCAATTTCTTCCAAAATCGTGAGGTGAATCTCGGATCTCTATCCGACACAATAGAAATCGGTACCCCGTGTAATCTCACAATCTGAGAAGCATACAATTCAGCTAGTTTATCCAATGAAAAATCCGTACGTACGGGGATAAAATGAGCCGACTTAGTCAGTCTATCAACAACAACCCAAATCGTATCCTTCTTACTTGCCGACACTGGCAACCCAGATACAAAATCCATCGTGACTCGATCCCATTTCCATTCAGGTATCATGATCGGCTGAAGTAAACCCGTAGGCACTTGATGTTCCGCCTTCACTTGCTGACATATTAAACACTTTGAAACAAAATCGGAAATGTCTCGTTTCATACCATGCCACCAAAACTGACGTCTCAGATCGTTGTACATTTTCATACTCCCCGGGTGATTTGACATTCGGCTACAATGAGCTTCGTTCAGAATCATCGAAATGAGTTCTGAATTTCTTGGAACACACAAACGACTTCTGAACCTCAAACAATTGTCATCATCAATTTGAAATTCTGATTCCGTATTCGGAGTACATTCAGCCCGCTTTGCAACCAAATCATCATCGACTTTCTGAGCTTCACGAATTTGTTGAATCAACAATGGTTTGGCCTTTAATTCTGCCACTAACACATTGTCGGATAGAACTAACAAGTGTACATTCATCGCTCGTAAAGCAAACAGTGATTTCCGGCTTAAGGCGTCCGCAACCACATTAGCTTTTCCCGGGTGATAATCAATGACAAGCTCGTAATCTTTCAACAACTCAAGCCAACGCCTTTGTCGCAGATTCAAGTCTCTTTGAGTCATCAAATATTTGAGACTTTTGTGATCCGAATATACATGGCACTTCTCACCAAATAAATAATGTCGCCATATTTTCAAAAGCGAATACGATGGCAGCTAGTTCAAGATCATGGGTCGGGTAATTTTTCTCGTATGGCTTCAATTGTCTCGACGCATAGGCCACAACTCGACCTTCTTGCATCAATACGCAACCCAACCCAAGTAGGGATGCATCACTATAAATGACAAACTCTTTGCCTGATTCGGGCTGCACTAGAATTGGAGCTTCAGTCAAATAGGTTTTCAGTTGATCAAAACTTTTTTGACATTTTTCCGTCCATTCGAACTTAACATCTTTTTGAAGTAGCTTCGTCATTGGTGTGGCTGTCATCGAGAAACCTTTTACAAACCGTCGGTAGTAGCCGGCAAGTCCCAAAAAGCTCCGAACCTCAGTAATATTTCTCGGAGGCTTCCAGTTAAGTATGGCTGAAACTTTGCTCGGGTCCACTCGAATACCCGATGCGGATACCACATGACCCAAGAAGCTAACCTCTCTTAACCAAAACTCACACTTACTGAACTTAGCATATAGCTGCTTATCCCGTAAAATTTGCAACACTAACCTCAGGTGCTCAGCATGTTCGGTCTCATCTCTTGAATAGACCAAGATGTCATCAATAAACACAACTACGAACCGGTCCAAATATTGTCTGAAGATCCGATTCATCAAATCCATAAATACCGCAGGGGCATTAGTGAGCCCAAACGGCATCACTAAGAACTCGTAGTGACCGTACCTCATTCTGAAAGCAGTTTTGGGTACATCCGAATCTCGAATTCGCAACTGATAATAACCCGATCTCAAATCTATCTTTGAAAACACTGAGACCCCCTTTAGTTGATCAAACAAATCATCAATACGCGGTAACGGATATTTATTCTTTATTGTCACTTTATTCAGCTGACGATAGTCGATGCACAATCTCATGGTTCCGTCCTTCTTTTTCACAAACAATACTGGTGCACCCCAAGGTGAGAGACTAGGTCGAGCGAAACCTCTATCCGTCAATTCTTGCAGCTGAGCTTTCAACTCTTTTAGCTCGGTTGGTGCCATACGATACGGAGCTATCGAAATCGGCGTAGTCCCA
This sequence comes from Gossypium hirsutum, assembly GCF_007990345.1. Classification (NCBI taxonomy): domain Eukaryota; kingdom Viridiplantae; phylum Streptophyta; class Magnoliopsida; order Malvales; family Malvaceae; genus Gossypium; species Gossypium hirsutum. Next base: position 58,968,273 of record NC_053429.1, on the reverse strand, counting down.
GGTACAAGCTCAATACCAAACTCTACCTCCCGAACAGGTGGTAAACCCGGTAATTCTTCGGGAAAAACATCCGGGTATTCACAAACCACCGGCACAGATTCGGGTTTCATTTTTAACTCTTTGTCATCCAGTACATACGCAAGGTATGCTTCACACCCTTTTCTTACATATTTCTGGGCCAACATTGATGATATTACAGCTGGCAACCCCTTTAAGTCCGTAGACTCAACTCGGATTATCTCGTTATTTGCGCACCTCAGATCAATAGTCTTGCTCTTGCAATTCACAACCACATCATGCACAGTCAACCAATCCAAACCAAGAATTACATCAAATTCATCAAACGGCAAAAGCATCAAGTCCGCCGGAAAACAGGAACCTCGAATTACTAGGGGACATTTCTTACACACTTTGTCGACAAGCACGTAACGACCCAAGGGATTTGACACCCGAATTACGAACTCAGTAGACTCAATAGGTAAAGTCTTACTGGATGCTAAGGTTTCGCATATATAAGAATGAGTAGAACCAGGGTCAATCATAGCAATCACATTAGTATCAAAGAGAGTAAAAGTACCGGTAATAACATCTGGCGAGGAAGCATCCTCACGTGCGCGTATAGCATAAGCCCTAGCAGGAGCACGAGCCTCAGATCTGGTCGTAGCATCTCTAGATCCTCTCTGACCACCACTAGCATTGCCCGTATTTCTAGATGGTCTACCTCGAGCAATGGTAGCACCCGGTTTCCCACTCTGATTTACATTCTGTTCAGACAACCTCGGGCAATCTTTAATAAAGTGGTCAACTGACTCGCACTTGTAATAGGAGCGGTCATGGAATCTACAACTCCCAAAATGCCATTTGCCACAATATTAGCACTCCGTTCTGTCTCGACGATCATTTCCAACACTGGCGATCGAAGTGACTCGTGTGCTCACAGGGGGTCGATCGCGATCTCGTCTAGAAAAGCCCGAAGTGTCCCTAGACCGGCCTAAGCCATCTCTAAATTTCTTCGATGACTGTGGGAAGGGCTTCCCCGAAGACCTCTTACGAAACTCCCTTGCTCCCACCTCAGCTTTTCTTTTCTCCATACTGAGCTCCTCGGCCTTGCAAGCTCGCTCGACAAGTGCCACAAATTCTCGGATTTCCAAAATGCCTAGATACAGCTTTATATCGTCATTCAGCCCATCCTCGAAACGTTTACACATCACGGCTTCTGAAGAAATGGATTCTCGCGCGTACCGGCTAAGCCTTACAAATTTTCGTTCATAGTCGGTAACCGACATGGAACCTTGTTTGAGTTCAAGAAATTCCTTCCGTTTTAGGTCAATGAATCTCTGACTGATATACTTCTTTTGAAACTCAGTTTGGAAGAACTCCCAAGTTACTTGCTCTCTGGGCACGACAGAAGTCAACGTGTTCCACCAATAGTAGGCAGAATCACGTAGCAAGGAGATAGTACACTTTAGGCACTCATCGGGTGTGCAAGATAGCTCATCGAGTACCCGGATAGTGTTGTCCAACCAAAATTCAGCTTGCTCGGCATCATCGCTGTCCGTAGCCTTAAATTCAGTAGCCTCATGTTTTCGGATTCTATCAACTGGGGGCTTATTTGACCTTATTTGGTCAGTTACCGGAGGTATTTTTGGTACGGGGGTGGTATTTGTCGGGAATGGAGGTTGTGGAACAGCCGTATTAGTTCGAATGTATTGGTTGAACCAATCATTCATCACGCTATAGAAAGCTTGTCTAGCTTCATCATTCGGGTTACTAGCATTAGGTTGAGAGTCCGCGGCGCTGTCCCTTGTGCGGGAGCAGGCGCTACACTCTCAAGATCATCAGCTACCGCTCGGTCGGGATCGGGATCCATTACTATAAATAAACACATTTGCAAATGTCAGAAATCACCACACTATCAAATAATCACATAAAATGGCATGTATAGCTAGCCCCAAACGCATTACGGTAGTCCTAGAATAGACTAAACCGTAGCTCTGATACCAATAAAATTGTAACACCCCGTACCCGAGACCGTCGCCGGAGTCAGACACGAGGGGTTCGCAGACTTAAATCACTTATTTGCACAGTCCATTTTAAATTTTTCCAGGTAGTTGGCTAACTGCGTCACTGTCACCTTAAAAATCATATCTTGAGTTCCAAAACTTGAAAATCAGTTTCGTAATTTTTACCTGAAACTAGACTCATATGTTCATTTACAAATTTTTTTCTAGAATTTTTGGTCGGGCCAATTAGTACAGTTTATTAGTTAAAGTCTCCCCTGTTACAGGGTTCGACTACACTGACCTTCTTGCATTGCGACTTAGATAACTCCTTGTACAGGGCTTCAATACTTATGCCATTTGTTTCTAATGAAACTAAACTCAACAAGAAATCTATACATATATGGTATGACTTCTAATTGTCTCTGGTTAATTTATAGAGAATTTCCAAAGTCAGATCAGGGGATCCAGAAACCGTTCTGGCCCTGTCTCACGAAAACTTTAACATCTCATAATATACTGTTCATATGAACGTTTCGTTACTTTCCTATGAAAATAGATTCATCAAGGTTCGATTACATAATTTATTCACTATTTAATTCCATTTCTACTATTTTTAGTGATTTTTCACATCCACATAACTGCTGCTGCCAGCATCTATTTTTAAGGTAAACTTTACCTATTTCATGATCCTCCATGGATCAACTAGAGTTTGTCATACATATACCAAAAGTGATCCTGAATGACCATTCCCATGGCTAACCGTTACCAAAATTTCCATACCTCTCGACGAACAACATACAAAACGATTATAATGCTATGATCAAAGTATATTTAAGCCATTTTCGCATGGCTATCCAAATTTACACAAAACCGAAGGGTACATGACCAATAACAAAAAGGGTAGTCCTATACATGCCATTTCAAAGTTCAACCAAAAGTATACCGAAAGGGGCTTTGATAGTGTGGGCGACTTCGACTTCAAAATTCCTGAGTCCGATAGCTGACGAACCAAAATCTATAAAACAGAGGATTAAAGAAACGGAGTAAGCATTAAATGCTTAGTAAGTCTTGAGCAAAGAATTTAAGCACAACTGAAGTATAGCATTCATATAACTAAACGGATAATCCCATATATACATATTCTCAAATCATTCCTACTTCACATTCCAACCCCTATATTCATACATAAGGGATCATCTTAGCCAAATACCGGAAGCTCATTACTCGATTAAGCGAATATTATTCGAAGGGAATCAACTATTCCAATGCACATACGAAACATACCTCATTGTTGGGATTTTACAAGTGTATTAACTGAAATTTTTACAGCAAGATCGCTCATTCCCGAATCACATACCTTCGGAATTTAACCGGATATAACTACTCGCTCAAATGCCTTCGGGACATAGCCCGTTTATAGTAACTCGCACAAATGCCTTCGGGACTTAACCTGGATTTAGTAACTCGCACCAATGCCTTCGGGCTTAGCCCGGAATTAGTAACTCGCACAAATGCCTTCGGATCTTAGTCCGGATATAGTCACTTAGCACAAAAAGCCTTCGGGACTTAGCCCAGATATCATTCGAACAACCAAGCACATATATCAATAAATCATGACACATCCGTATTTCATTTTCATTACCAAAGCTCAAACATAAGACACTTATCACACTTGCAATTTCGGCTCAATAGCCACATACAAAGAGCATGATTTTGATTTGCTTAAAACATGATCTAATCAAATCATAATCTAAGTTCTATTACTCAAAAACTTACCTCGGATGTCCTCGAACGATTTCGATGGCTATTCGACCACTTTTTCCTTCCCTTTATCGGATCTAGTTCCCCTTTGCTCTTGAGCTTAATTTAACAAATAAATTGATTTAATCATTTGAGCATCGAAAAGAGGAACTCAAGGTACTTAGCCCATATATATTCATTAGACATTAAAGTCACATACATATGAAATCATGAATCAACTCGACATATTATCCCACACTTCCTTTTAGCCGATTGTCTAAGCCAAGATAAAAGCATCAATATGCTTGCCTCTAACCGAATACATGCAACGCCAATCCATCTCATGTGGCTGAATATGCATGTCTACGTTGAGGCCAATTATATACTTAGTACCACATATAAATGACATACATTTTACTAACTAATGCATTACATATTATAACTCAATACGCATCCATCATTTACTCCATAACTAAAACACCACCATATATAAACATATACCTTGAGATATATATATATGTCATACCAATACATCATGTGCAAATATATATATATGCAAGAGCCGAATCACAAGGCTGATTATAACCATCTCATATATTTTCATCCCATACCCGAATACACAAGTACATTATAATAGCTTCCAACTTAATTCATCATAAATTTTTTTTTAATGGCCGAATGCTCCTTCTACACCATTTACCTTCACAAAGCATGAATTTCATCATCCAACTTACAAGCTTACAATCTCATGAAGTTTAACCTCATAGTATCTATCAAACTCTCACTCATTAGCTTCTATCATAAACCTCCAACAACACCAAATAAACATATACTTCGTGGGTCTATGGTAGAACCAAGAAAGGAACTCATAGATATCAAGATGTAAGCAAACTACCATTATTCATCTAAGTTTAGCATGAAACACAACCATCACCCTTATTAATCTTTTATAGCCGAAAACCATACTCACCCCAAAAATCAAAATTTCAACATGGTTTACAAAAATCACTTGATATCTCACTCAATATCAACTAAAATTTCAAGAGCTAGTACAAACTTCCTTACCTTAATAGTGACCTAAGATGACCGATTGCTTCACTCCCTTCTTCTTCCTTTCAATTCGGCCAAGAAGAACCAAAGAACACAACTTGTTTTTCTTTCTTCCTTAGAACATTCGGCCAAGAGAAATGAAAAAAGATGGACACTTTTTTTTGTTTTCTTTCTTACATTCACGGCAATGGGGAGGGGGAGAAACAATCACACACATTCTTTCCTTTTTCCATTTCTTTATTACCCATACTCCTTATTTTATTGTTCCTAACATACATCACTAACATAACATGTTTGTGACATGTTTCCACTCATAGCATGGCCGGCCACTAGCTCAAATATTGGGCAATTTGACATGCAAACCCACCATTTCTATAACATGCATTAATAGGCCACTTTACATTTGCCTAGCACATTTCTAAATTTTCTCACATAAGTCCTATTTACTAAAATTTACTTACAATTAACAAAATTCAAACATGAAATTTTCACACATGCATAAGTACATATAATGAGCATCAACTAGGATGGTTAATTATTTTTTTATGACTCGGTTTAGTGGTCCCGAAACCACTTTCCGACTAGGGTCAATTTAGGGCTGTCACACCTGTATCACTTATTCTGATCTTACTTTATTTACCATCTTAAATATACCCGTTGAATCATTCGAAATCATTACGGATACTCATTAAGCACATATAGCTCTTACAATGCCATATCCTAGATATGGTCTTACATATTCTCACATATCGAGCCGATGCCATGTCCCAGACATGGTCTTACACACTATCTCAAATCAATGCCTTCGTCCCAGACGAGGTCTTACATGAATTCCACTTCACACACTTAGTGCCCACTGACCGATCTCACACTCATAGTGCTCGGTTAAAGGAGTTCGCACACACACAGTGCCTCAATCATTCACACACATAGTGCTCTCATTCATTCGTTATTACACATTGAAATGACTTAACCAAGTCTATAAACATCATGTATGTACACTTTTAAACATATCATCTCATTTAAGTTTGAATTCGTATAGTAATGAACATTTAAACTTTGCTCAAATTACCGGCACGAAGCCTATTAGGCACGAAGGCCCGAATACACGTCACCAGCATGATTGCTCTTCGGGACCTAGCCCGGATATAACACCAGCATGAATGCTCTTCGAAACTTAGCCCGGATACATCACTAGCACGAATGCTCTTCGGGACTTAGTCCGGATACATCACTAGCAGAATGCTCTTCGGGACTTTGTCTGGATACATCACTAGCAGAATGCTCTTCGGGACTTTGTCCGGATACATCACTAGCACGAATGCTCTTCGGGACTTAGTCCGGATACATCACTAGCACGAATGCTCTTCGGGACTTAGCCCGGATATATCACTAGCACGAATGCTCTTTGGGACTTAGCCCGGATATATCACTAGCACGAATGCTCTTCGGGACTTAGCCCGGATATATCACTAGCACGAATGCTCTTCGGGACTTAGCCCAGATATATCACTCTCAATTCTCATGTACATATACACATATGGCAATACACATTAGTATATCATTTACATTACTTGAATACAAACACAACATGCTTATCGACCATTCAACTTCCAGTTCCATAGCCACATACAAAAATCACATTTATAGTCATAACACTCTTTCAAGATTGCATCACTTATACCCTTATAATTCAATCCAAATCGAAATTCAAATACGAGTACATGATACGTACCTGATCAACTTAATAATTTAGGCATATCTAAGTGAAGTTATATCGCAAATTCTCATAGTCAGAAGCTTGCTACAGCTCGATCGGGATCAAGATTCATTACAATACAGCAAACACATTTTAATAGTCAAAAATCATCACACTATCATTTTATCACTTTATGGCATGTATAAATAGACTCACACGTGCTACGTTAGTCCTAGAATCGACTAAACCGTAGCTCTGATACCAATAAAATGTAACACCCCTATCCCGTAACCGTCGCCAGAATAGGTAAGGGGCATTACTGAACTTGTAACTCATGTCAGAACAGTAAAATTTTGAACTTTTTCTTGAAATAAAGATTGTTCATTTAAATAAGAACTAAGCACAACCAGAGGTAAAATTTAAACTTCACTAAGTAAACATTCAAAAGATGCCATTTTCGCATGGCTTATATACATTAACCAAAAATATTCTTCCGCCACTAGTCTATTCTATACATGCCATAAAATAATTCTAAACATAACAGTAACAAGCGGTGGATAGTGATAGTGTGACTAGTTGCTGACGATCCCCGAGCCTGTAGCTTCGCAATGAGATCTATAAAACAGAGGAAACAGAGTAAACGGAGTAAGCATTACAATGCTTAGTAAGTTTTAAGCAGTGTCAACAGATAACAATCAAATTATAACATAGTTGTTCATATATTTTATTTCACTCTTCCTTTGGGCATACCATCCCTTTACTGAATATGCACATCTCATCATATACAATAGGCAGATAAACTTTCACATAAAAGTGAGCTCATGTGACATAAATATATTGTATGATTTCACATAACCTCTCACACTGATTCGATGTCACATAATCATAGGAATAGTCTCATAGATTGCTCTCGTATGCATCACATAACTACCTTATGATTTAGTTCAAATCAAGCTCACATATAAACTTGGAGTACATACCTGTTTAACCTTTCGCATTGAATATATTTATAAGCAATTCTTATTACGAAGTCTTATAGCTTTAACCTCTACTCGAATTATCGGTGAGACCTTTAGCTCAGACGAAATCTCCACACGAAGTTATCGGGTCTTAACCGGAAAAAATCTCCACACGTAGTCATCGGGTCTTACCGGGACATAATCTCCACACGTAGTCATCGGGTCTTACCCGGAATATATTTCCAAGTTTCATGTACATTTAATCACATGTTACAACATTCACATCGACTGTCATATTTGTAATTCATTTGACTCATCAAATATCTAATAATACACACCTTTCACATTGGTCGTTCGGCCACAATATACGCACATCGCCTACATATTTCACACTAGCCATTCGGCTTTACCACATATACATATCTTTATATATATATTTCACATTGACCATTCGGCTTTACCACATATATGCATGTTCATATTCACCACATTGGCCATTCGGCCTTATCACACATATGCATGCTCACATTCATCACATTGGCCATTCGGCCTTATCACATATATGCATGTTCACATTCATCACATTGGCCATTCAGCCTTATCTCATATATACACATTCACATTCATCACATAAAATCCTAAATCAAAATATAAATTTTCATGTATTCACATCACAATTATCCAAATATATTTCACATACCACATATACTATCATGTATACACTTTGTCTTGGCCGAATCTACATCAATCATTTTCCAATGAACAATTCAATTTCACGCCATACTATCATTTCATATTCGAATACTCATAAACTTACAATTTCACAAATTTTAATTTCAAAGATCCGTCTAACACTCATATATCATTTTACAATATCACGATTTAGAATTCACGTATGGGTTTAATCAATAGCTTATGAGCAACTAAAACAAGTTTTATCCATGTTTACAACAAAATCACATATTCACTACGAGCTGTTTTCCTGAGCAATAGTCACTAAATTATTTATAACTGGAGCTACAAAACTCCAAATTACTTGCTGTTAATTTTCCTGAATATAGACTCGTATATATTCCATCCATAAAATTTCCAGAATTTTAGGTTTGGCCAATCAATACCAGATTTTTCTTAAAGTTTCCTGTAACAGCCCAAAATTGACCCTAGTCGAGAAGTGGTTTCGGGACCACAAAACCGAGTCATAAAAATAATTAATTTCCATATTATGTGTGTACATGAGTATGTGGAAGTTTCATTCTCCAATTTTGCCAATTGTATGAGAAATTATTAAATAGGGATCGATATGAGACATGGTGAAAATATGATAGGCTAATTTTAAATGGTCTATTAATGCATGTTGTGAAAATGATGGGTTTGCATGTCAAATTACCCAAAATTTGAGCTAGTGGTTGGCCATGCTATGGGTGGAAACATGTTGGGAACATGTTGGCCTAGTGAGGTATGTAGGAAAAAATAAAATAAGGAGTATGGGTAATAAAGAAAGGAAAAACAAAAAAATGAGTGGTTGTTTCCCCCCCCATTGCCGTGAGCTAAAGAAAGGAAAAGAAAAACTTGTTCATCCTTTTTCATCCTCTTTTGACCGAAAATTCTAAGGGAGGAGGAAGGAGTTCTTGCTTCATGTTTGGTTTGGAAGAGAATTAGGAGGAAGTTTGGCCATGCATGTAACTAGATTGAGGTATGTTTGATATTATTCTTTGAGATTCATGTATATTTTAAGTTGTAAGTTTGAAATCTACCTAGCCATGGTTCAAACTTTGTTAAATGATGGAGATGATATTCGGCCATGCATGTTACATTCTTGGTTGGTATTTTGATGTTTGATGTTGTGGTGATGAGGCATGAAGATGAGTTAAGATTCGGCCTAGGTGGAGTTTGTGTTAATGCCATTGCATGCTAAATATGAAGCTTGTTAATGATGCATGTGATGGTGGATTGATGATTCTTGAATCTCTTTTTTTTTAGCATTTTTGAGTGAGCACATATGTGCATTGGTTGCTAGATGGGGAAGAATCGACTAGCAAGTTGTGTGCTAAGGCCGAATATAATTTTTGTAGGTTAATGAGTAATGCATGTGCTAAATTGATGGAAAGGGAGAGGATGCTTTACTAGTGTATAAATGATATAAAGATTTTAGAAATTATTTTTGCTTAGGTGTATGTATGATTAGGTATATTCGGCCATATGAGTAAAAATATAGATGATGTTAAATTTGATTATGTATAATGGGCCATATAGGGTACACATTGTGATATTAACTTTGATTCTCCATAATTGATCAAGTGGGTGATTAGTAAGGGTGATTGCCGAATATATTAACATACATATGCATGTGTCATTGGATTGTAAATATTTAGCAAGGCGGTTAAACTAGTTGATTTATTGATTAAGCTCAAGGAGTTAAAGGAGGAGAATCGAGCAAAGGCAAAGAAAAGATCATCGAGTAGCCGAGTTGGAACCATCTTACCCAACACAAGTTTCTTGGACTCGTCTCTTTTTGCGTGATCGTGCCGTCGTCGAAGTCATCACACCGGCTAGCAAGTTTTGGTACTTTCTTCTTAGTCGGCTTAGGAGAACATTTCGGCATGTATAGGCTATTATGTTGTGTTTGAACTTTGGTATGTAAACTTTTAGCCATGCGAAAATGGCATAAATGTTCGGTTGGGTTTGGTTTCATAACGTTAGGTCGTAAATCTTGATAATTCGACCTTTTTATGCCATATGTCATGGTTGATTATTTTGGTGTTAAAATTCATGATATGGCAATAGTGTAGTAGGGGGATGTTTGACAATGATTAGCCTTTGGCATGGCTAGTCATGATCATAATTTGTGATATGTATGACGAATTACTAGTTAGATCAAGGAGAAATCACGAAATGGGCATAGTTGCTTTCGTAACAGATGCTGGCAGCAGCAGTGACGTGAGATTGAAAAATCACTAAAAATAGTAGGAGTGGAATAAATTGATGAATAAATTATGTATTCGAAGCTCGATGAACAGTATGTTAAGAGATATTTAGGTTCTCGTGAGACAGGGCCAGAACGGTTTCTGGATTCCCTGTTCCGACTTTGGAAATTCATTATAAATTAACCAGAGACAATTAGGAGTCATACCATATATGGATAGATTCCTCTCTGAGTCTAGTTTCTATAGAAACAAACAACATCAGTATTGAAGCTCTGTGCAGGGAGATATCCAGGTCGTAATGCGCAAAGGTCAGTGTAGTCGATCCCTGTAACATGGGAGACTTTGACTAATAAACTGTACTAATTGGCCGGACCAAAAATTCTAGAAAAAAATATGTAGATGGGCATATGAGTCTAGTTTCAGGGAAAAATCACGAAACTGATAATCGAGTTGTGAAACTCAAGATATGATTTTTAAAGCGACTAGTACGCAGATTGGCAGTGTCTGAGAAATATTTTTATAAAGGGTTTAAAGTCTGTTAACATCTCGTGTTCGACTCCGGTGTCGGTCTCGGGTTCGGGGTGTTACATTTCCCCTGTTTCACTATTTGACTAATCTGACCACTCTTCACTACGAATCAAATTTTTCATTGTACAGAATTCATAATGTGTTCTATTTGATTTCATTTGAAACTAGACTCATTAAGGAGTCTAAGCATATAAATTTTATCTTATAACCATTTTTGTACAAATTATATTGATTTTCCAAAGACAGAATAGGGGATTTCGGAGTCATTCTGACACTGTCCCACACAACTTTAAATATCTCTTTATAGGAAATTTCTTTGCTTCCACGGTCTCTTTTATAAGAAACTAGACTAACTAAGCTTTGATTACATATTTTATTCAGCCTATAATTCCACACCAACAATTTATAGTGATTTTCTAAAATCACGTTACTGCTGCTGTCCAAAGCAAATTATTACAATTTGCTCTTAAATTTCCAAGTCCAAACACTTATGAACTTACCATTTGAGTTTAAGACATATCATGGCCACATCATATCTTATTAAATCAACTCATTATGTCCTATTATGATTGAATTTACTCAACGTTTAATCACTTAAAACTTACCTCGGAAGTGGTCGACGATTAGATGTCCACGGCTATTCGTTTACTTTCTCTTTTCCCCTATCCGACTTTGATCCTCTTTGCTCTTAAGCTTAAGTAAAACAATAGATTGCTTAAGTACTTAACTAATATTATTCACTTAACAATCACATTTGGCAATCACATATCATTTAATCTTTGATTAACCAATTTAACACATACCAAAATCCAATCATACATCTAACCTTTATCTCAATACCAAACCGAGTTATAAGATCATACATTATACTAAGCATATCATTAAACATACCTATTCAATTTAGCTAATTTCATAGCCGATTAATCACCTTACCCCACATTACTCAATGCCGAATATTAACCCAACATCACAAGCATAATCACCATGAAACTTACCTTAATACACATTTTATCCCATTGCCGAATACATATATATATATATCATCAAACAAATATTTATTCACATAACAACAATTCAAGCACATCAAAGCATAGTCGAATGTATCATTCTTCTTAAATTCAAAAATAAATACATGGGCTAACTTCAAAATCTATTTAACAACTCAACTTTATAAACACATATTCGGCTAGGAAGAAAGATTGATAATTTAACAGCCTTAGCTTAACATATAATTTGTTGTGACACATCTTTAAGCATTCTTTTATTCCATCAACTCAAAACACATTCATCACTCTCAATAACTAAACTCATATTCGGCAATGGCCTCCAATATAGTGACCGATTCTTCTCAACTAGCACCTAGTGTACACACATGATCATTTGTTTGATTCAAGCACCTATCCACCAAAAATTCATCCAAATTAACAAGAACAACAACCACATTCTTTGTTATCTACCATGACCGAAACCCATATTCATTCACCAAATATCAAAAATTTATCATCAATTTGACATATAAGGACATAACCAAATGTTTCTTGCAACACAAACTCAAAAATTAACACATGGGTCATGTTATGAGCACCAAAACAAACTCAACTTCACAAAATTTCCAAAAGAATCACATGATATCATACCTTAATTCCCCACACAAGATGGCCAAATGCCTTAGGTGTGCTTTCTTCCATTTCTAGTAGGAGAAGAAGATGAACATTTTTTTTTCTTTTCTTTTGTTTTCTTCCTTCAATTCACGGCAATGGATTGGGGGCATGGATGAGACAACTTTGTTTTCATCACCCCTCTCTTTTCATTACTTTATTACTAACCTCTTATTTTATTCTTTCTAACATAACACACTAACACAACATGTTTCCAACATGTTTCACCCCATAGCATGGCCGGCCACTAGCTCTAATTTTGGGTAATTTGACATGCAAACCCATCATTTTCATAACATGCATTAATAGGCCACTTTACATTTGCCTAGCACATTTCTAAATTTTCTCACATAAGTCCTATTTAATAAAATTCACTTACAATTAGCAAAATTCAAACATGAAATTTTTACACATGCATATATACATATAATAAGCATCAACTATGACGGTTAATTATTTTTATGACTCGATTTTGTGGTCCCGAAACCACTTTTCGACTAGGGTCAAATTAGGGGTGTCACAGCTATCGAGTATCGGTTTCAATATTTCATGGAAGATAGCAAAGATGTGTAATCGAGGAAAAAGCCCGTTTGAACCTTGAGAATAGATTAGAATACAAGTGACATGCCACTAGGATATTTGAGTTCCGAACTCGTTGAGTTGAGTCCGAGTTCATGAGATGTAACTAGGCATCCGAGCTCGTTAAGTTGAGTTCGAGTTCACTTATGGATGCGAACGACTGAGCTCGTTGAGTTGAGTCCGAGTTCACTTATGGGTGGGTTACATGGTAGCTTGGCTACATAAGTTTCGCAGGCTATTGAGTTTGTCTAGCTGCGGGTATGACACTTACGTTCATGAAATCCGTGTATTCGAATTATATTCCGATGTGTTCAACAGGTGAATCTTAAATGAAAAAGAAGAAGGCCTAAAATGAAGGTGACATGTTGGTAAGTGTGGTAAATGAGAAAATTTGACAGGTATGTGCTTAAACCCTCAGGTTGAAAACTTTGTATGATGAAATCGTAGAAAGATATTAAATACAAATGAAACATGAATGTCTTGGTGTTGTTTATGCAAATGATGTTTTATGTGGGATTGTGTGATTATGTTACTTGCTATTTGCATGTGAACTTACTAAGCATTTATGCTTACTCCCTCCTTTTCTTTCATTGTAGTTTTGACAAGCCAGCTTGAGAATCGGGATAGGTCGAAGACTCGTTCACACTATCCGAAGGCCTAAATTGGTAAAATGGCTTGTGTGTTTTGAATGTGGCATGTATGGCAAAATACTCACTTTGTGTAAATGATCTTATGATATGGCTATAGTTTGACAAGAAAAGGGTTTGTAAATGATTAGCCATTGGAATGGCCAATCTAACTCATATTTGATGTTATGTATGTTTAAAATGCTATTTAGTCCATAAAAATCCTTAGTAAAGTGAAATTTGCCATAAAACAGAATTCTACAGCAGCAGTGATGTAAATTTGAAAAATCACTAAAAATAGTAGAAATGGAATTAAATGATGAGTAAGTTATGAAATTTAATCTTAATGAGTCTATTTTCATATGGATTGAAAAAAAACAGATATATGAATTATATTTTATGAGATATTTGAATTTTTGTGAAACAGGGCCAGAGTGATTTCTGGATCCCCTATTCTGACTTTAAAAATTCATCATAAATTGTAAAAATATAATTAGAAGTCATAATTTATATGTACAAATTCCTTATTGAGTCTAGTTTTAAGAGAAACAAACTTCATAGTCATTGAAGTTCTGTACAGAGAGATATCTGATTCGTAATATACAGATGTCAGAGCAGTCGAACCCTGAAATAGGGGAGAATTTAACTAATAAACTGTACTAATTGGATTGACCAAAAATTCTATAAAAAAATTAGTAAATAGATATATGAGTATAGTTTCAGGAAAAATTTACGGAATTGGATTTAGAGTTTCGGAACTCAAGATATGAATTTTTAAGAGACTGTGACGCAGATTGCTAGCTTGACTGGAAATTTTAAAAATAAATTGTTTGAGCTGTTTAAGTAATGAATTAAGTCTGTTAACACCTCGTGTTCGACTCCGGCGATGGTCTCGGGTACGGGGCGTTACATTTGGTGGTATCAGAGTAGGTTTAGTCAGTTCTCGGACTAATGTGTTGTATGTACGAGTTTTGCTACACATGCCATATATATATTGTGATAGTGTGACGACTTCTGACCTTTTAAATAATTTTTTTATAGTAAATGGATCCCGATCCAGTTGCGGCTGATGATGTAGAGAGTAATGCACCAGCTCCGGTTGATGATGTAGAGAGTAATGCACCAGCTCCGGCTGAAGGGGCGGTGCCAACTGAAAATCCACCTCCTACTGTTGGTCAAGGAGGAGGAGAAGGGGCTCGGGAAGCCTTTCTCCAAATAATGAGTGCCTGGTATACTGAGTTCGTTCGTACAAACCCAAATGCACAACCTCCCCCACCTCCCCCGATTCCTCAACCTGTACCCCCGATGCCACAAGGTGTAGATCTGATGAAATTTCACAGAACTCCAGTTGACAGAATCCGTAAACAATGGGCCGAAGAATTCAGGGCAAATATTGATGATGATGCCAAGAAAGCAGAGTTTTGGCTCGAGAATTCTATTCGAGTATTTGATGAATTGTCTTGTACACCTGAGGAATGCTTGAAATGTGCTATATCATTGTTGAGGGATTCAGCTTATCATTGGTGGAAGACATTGACTTCAGTAGTACCGAAAGAGAAAGTAACTTGGGAGTTCTTTCAAGAAGAATTTCGGAAGAAATATATCAGTGAAAGATTTATTGATCAGAAGCGTAAAGAGTTTCTTGAATTAAAGCAAGGGAACATGACAGTTACTGAATACGAAAGGGAGTTTGTCAGGTTGAGTAAGTATGCTAGAGAGTATATTCCTACAGAAGCTAAAATGTGCAGACGATTTGAAAACGGACTCAATGAAGACATCAAAGTATTTGTTGGGATTCTTGAATTAAAAGAAATGGTAGTATTGGTTGATCGAGCTTGCAAGGCTAAAGAACTACTTAAAGAGAAGAAAAAGGTAGAGGCTGAGACTAGAAATTGGAAGAAAAGAACGACGAGCAGTTTATTCTCACAGCAATCCAGAAAATCTAGAAATATGAATCCTCGTTCACAGGTTTCGGCTGGTCAATCATATGGAAATTTTAAGAAGCAAAATGTGGGTCCTAAATCTCAGACTACTTCTGCGGCTAGTGTGGGAAATACGAGATTTGTTAAGCCTGAGTGCCAGCGGTGTGGCAAAAATCATTTTGGCCCATGTAAAGCGAATGAATGTTTTCTGTGTGGTTCTCCGGATCATTTTATTAGAGACTGCCCAGAGAGAGCTGAGAAAGAAAAATTTTAGAATGTAAAAGCTAGTGGTACAAACTCGAGGGGAAGATATTAGAGAAAAGTTGGAAATGAAGCAAGCAGCAAAAATGTAGCCAGAGATTCAGTAGCTAAATCTGAAGCAAGGGATCCCAGCTAGAACTTATGCTATAAAGGCATGTGAAGATGCTTCATCACCCGATGTGATTACTGGTATATTTTCTCTTTATGATGTTAATGTTATTACTTTGATTGATCCCGATTCTACTCATTCATATGTATGTATGAAACTGGTGTCTAGTATGAATATACCTGTTGAGAACACAAAATTTATGATTAGAGTGTCGAATCCGTTAGGCAAATGTGTGATAGTTGATAAAGTATGCAAGAAATGCCCTTTATGATTCGGGGTCATTACTTTCCGGCCGACTTGATATTGTTGCCGGTTGATGAATTTGATGTTATTTTGGGTATGGATTGGTTGACATTGCATGATGCTATAATAAATTGCAATGAAAAGGTTATAGAATTAAAGTGTGAAAGTGGTGAAATTCTGTGGGTTGAACCAGACAAATCAGAGGCATTATCTAGTATGATTTCTTCGATGTCGGCTCAAAGATATTTGAGAAAGGGTTATGAAGCTTATTTGGCATATGTAATTAATACAAAAGAAGTTGAAAAGAAAGTTGAATCAGTGCCAGTTGTGTGTGAATTTGCGGACGTATTTCCAGAAGAATTTCCGGGTTTGCCTCCAGTCAGGGAAGTAGAATTTGGTATTGATTTAATAGTGGGAACAACTCTGATCTCGATTGCTCCATATAGAATGGCACCAGTAGTGTTGAAAGAATTAAAGTCACAGTTGCAAGAGTTGACTAATAAAGGTTTTGTGAAACCGAGTTTTTCACCTTGGGGTGCTCCCGTGTTATTTGTGAAAAAGAAGGATGGTTCTATGAGATTGTGTGTTGACTATCGACAGTTAAACAAGGTGAAAATAAAAAACAAGTATTCGTTGCCAAGGATTGATGATTTGTTTGATCAGCTAAAAGGAGCGACATGGTTTTCAAAGATTGACTTGAGATCTGGGTATTACCAGCTGCGAGTAAAAGAGTCGGATGTGCCTATAACTGCTTTTAGAACAAGGTACGGTCATTATGAATTTTTAGTTATGCCATTCGGGTTGACAAATGCTCCTGCTGTGTTTATGGATTTAATGAATCGCATATTTCGGCCATACTTGGACAAATTTGTTGTGGTGTTTATAGAGGATATTTTAATTTATTCAAAAGATGAGACAGAGCATGATGAGCATTTGAGGATAGTTTTGCAAACTTTGAAAGATAAGCAGCTATATGCTAAGTTTAGTAAAAGTGAATTTTGGCTCCGGAAAGTTGGATTTTTGGGTCATATTGTTTCAGGTGATGGTATACGGGTTGATCCTAGTAAGATTTCAGCCATTGGTGATTGGAAACCACTGAAAAATGTAACCGAGATTAGAAGTTTCTTGGGGCTAGCTGGGTATTATCGGCAGTTTGTAAATGGATTTTCTATAATTGCTACTCCTATAACTAGACTACTCCGAAAGAATGTTAAATTTGAATGGACGGAAGAATGTCAACAGAGTTTTAAAGAATTGAAAAAGTTATTAACTGAAGCACCAGTGTTGGTACAACCCGAATCAGGTAAAGAATTTGTGGTGTATAGTGATGCTTCTCGAAATGGCTTAGGATGTGTACTTATGTAAGAAGGAAAAGTGGTGGCTTATGCTTCGAGGCAGTTAAAATCTCACGAAAGAAATTATCCGACTCATGATTTGGAAATAGATGCTATAGTGTTTGCTTTGAAGATTTGGCGACATTATTTGTATGGTGAAAAGTGCCGAGTATATACCGACCACAAAAGTCTTAAGTACTTGATGTCACAAAAAGACTTGAATTTGAGACAGCGAAGATGGTTGGAGTTATTGAAAGATTACAAGCTTGTTATTGATTACCATCCGGGAAAAGCGAATGTGGTTGCCGATGCTTTAAGCAGAAAATTGCTATTTGCTTTGAGAACTATGAACATTCGGTTAAAGATATCAAATGATGGTTCGATTCTAGCAGAGTTAAGAGCAAGACCGATGTTTTTACAAGAGATTTTTGAAGCTCAAAAAAATGATCAAGATTTGCAAGCCAAGAGAAAGCAGTGTGAAGCTGATACGGGATCAGATTTTAGAATTAGATCTGATGGTTGCTTGATGTTTAAAAATTGGATTTGTGTACCAAAAAATGATGAGTTGATTCAAAAGATTTTGCATGAAGCACATAATGGTTGTTTGGCGGTTCATCCGGGCAGTACGAAAATGTATAATGACTTGAAGAAAATGTACTGGTGGAGTGGAATGAAAATAGATATTTCCGAGTTGTATCAAAGTGCTTAGTTTGTCAACAAGTGAAAGCTGAACACCAAGTACCTTCGGGATTACTCCAGCCTATCATGTTTCCTGAATGGAAATGGGATCGAATTACTATGGATTTTATATCAGGGTTGCCGTTAACTCCGGGGAAGAAAAATGCCATATGGGTAATAGTTGACAGACTGACTAAATCAGCTCATTTTATTCCGGTACGTACGGATTATTCTCTTAATAATTTGGCTGAATTGTATATCCGTGACATTGTTAGACTTCATGGAATACCTTTGTCAATCATTTCGGATAGAGATCCGAGATTTACTTCACGGTTTTGAAAAAAGTTACAAGAGGCATTACAAAGTTAAATTTTAGCACTGCCTTTCATCCACAAACTGATGGACAATCAGAGAGAGTAATTCAGATTCTTGAAGACATGCTTAGATGTTGCGTATTGGAATTTCAAGGTAGTTGGGAAAGGTACTTACCGTTGGTAGAATTTGCTTATAATAATAGTTATCAGACGAGTTTGAAGATGGCACCTTATGAAGCATTGTATGGTCGTAAATGTTGGACGCCATTGTATTGGGCTGAACTCGAGGAAAATCAGATTTATGGAGTTGATCTAATAAAAGAAACCGAAGAAAAGGTGAAAGTGACTCGAGATTGTTTGAAAGCTGCTTCAGATAGACAGAAATCTTATGCGGATTTGAAGCGAAGGGAAATCGAGTTTCAAGTTGGTGATAAGGTATTTTTTAAAGTGTCTCCATGGAAGAAAGTCCTTAGATTTGGACGGAAGGGCAAGTTAAGTCCGCATTTTATTGGACCATATGAAATAATTGGAAAAGTTGGACAGGTAGGATATCGGCTAGCATTACCACTTGAATTAGAGAAGATTCATGATGTTTTCCACGTATCTATGTTACGTCGGTATCGTTCGGATCCTTCACATATAATTTCACCGACAGAAATTGAACTACGACCGGATAAGACTTACGAAGAAGAACCAATTAAGATTTTAGCTCGAGAAGTCAAACAACTAAGAAATAAAAGTGTCGCTCTCGTGAAAGTATTGTGGCAAAAGCACAGGGTAGAAGAGACTACATGGGAACCTGAAGAAACTATGAGAAACCAATATCCACACCTGTTTCCCGATAAGATTTTTGAGGACGAAAATCCTTAAAGGGGGGAGAGTTGTAATATCATGATTTAGGGCCTAATCAAAATAGTGGTTTCGTGACCACAAATCCAAAATAAAAATAATTATTTTATAATTATTTTGATGTTTATGATATGATTGCATGATTGTGTGAAAATTTCGTGATGAAATCCTATGCCTAAAGTGCTTAAATTGAAATTAGGGACTAAATCGAATAATTTGCGAAACTTGCATTCTAGGAGTTTTTAGTATGAAATTGTTTTGGAATATTAATGAGGAGGTCTTAAATAGAAATTTGACCAATTTCTATGTCTGTGGACAAAAATTGGACATGGATGGAATTTTTGGAAAGTTTAGTAGTAAGGGCATTTTGGTCATTTAGTTATTAAAATGAATTAAAACAAAATTAAAAGCCAATTTTTGTCCATCTTCTTCAATAGGCCGAAATTTCAAGGGTTCTCCATGGTTAGGGTTTGTTTCAAGCTTTCAAGCTCCATAGTAAGTGATTTCAAGCCCCGTTTTCAATGTTCTTTACGTTTTTGGAATCCTGGTAGCTCGATTAAGCTTATGCTAGAAATAATTCAACCTAGGGTTCATATTTCGAAAAATACCCATAGGTGAAATTTGTGTATTTTGGTGTTTTATGATAGAATATGAGGTTTTAAATTATGTTAGACAACTTGTACTACTCGGTTTTAAGCGAAAACGAGTAAAAGGGCTTAATCGGTAAAAATACCTAATAGTCATAAGTACATGTTAGAGTGTGAATTTGATGTTGCCATAGAAGGGAAAAATGATCAGCATGTCATAAAACATAAGAATAAGGGATGAAGTTTAATTCCCGAGTCTAGGGGAAAAAGTGTAATTATGCAAAAGTTTAGGGGCAAAAATGTAATTTTTCCAAGTTCGTATTAAATGCTGTTTTGATGAATGTATGTATTAAATAAGATTAATTTGGCATTATAAATCAAGAGAAACGAGATTCAAGTCGCGATCGAGGGAAAAACAAAGTTTACGAAGAATAGGCTCGATTGCTAATAATTTTGTACCGAGGTAGGTTCATGTGTAAATGTAGTAACATAATTGTCATTTTAAGTAACTTAATGATATTTATATGATATGATGATTATTATTATGAAATATTATGCTTTATGGTTATTGTTGAGTAATATGCAAATTATGTTTATTACTTGTTAAATATGAATTGCTACCGAGTATCGGTTTCAATATTTCGTGGAAGACGGCAAAGATGTGTAATCGATGAAAAAGCCCGTTTGAACCTTGGGAATAGATTAGAATACAAGTGACATGTCACTAGGATATTTGAGTTCCGAACCCGTTGAGTTGAGTCCGAGTTCGTGAGATGTAACTAGGCATCCGAGCTCGTTGAGTTGAGTCCGAGTTCACTTATGGATGCGAACGCCCGAGCTCGTTGAGTTGAGTCCGAGTTCACTTATGGGCGGGTTACATGGTAGCTTGGGTATGACACTTACGTTCATGAAATCCGTGTATTCGAATTATATTCCGATGTGTTCAACGGGTGAATCTTAAGTGAATAAGAAGAAGGCTTAAAATGAAGGTGACATGTTGGTAAGTGTGGTAAATGAGAAAATTTGACAGGTATGTGCTTAAACCCTCAGGTTGAAAACTTTGTATGATGAAATCGTAGAAAGATATTAAATACAAATGAAACATGAATGTCTTGGTGTTGTTTATGCAAATGATGTTTTATGTGGGATTGTGTGATTATGTTACTTGCTATTTGCATGTGAACTTACTAAGCATTTATGCTTACTCCCTCCTTTTCTTTCATTGTAGTTTTGACAAGTCGGCTTGAGAATCGGGATAGGTCGAAGACTCGTTCACACTATCCGAAAGCCTAAATTGGTAAAATGGCTTGTGTGTTTTGAATGTGGCATGTATGGCAAAATACTCACTTTGTGTAAATGATCTTATGATATGGCTATAGTTTGGCAAGAAAAGGGTTTGTAAATGATTAGCCATTGGAATGGCCAATCTAAGTCATATTTGATGTTATGTATGTTTAAAATGCTGTTTAGTCCATGAAAATCCTTAGTAAAGTGAAATTTGCCATAAAACAGAATTTGACAGCAGCAGTGATGTAAATTTGAAAAATCACTAAAAATAGTAGAAATGGAATTAAATGATGAGTAAGTTATGAAATTTAAGCTTAATGAGTATATTTTCATATGGATTGAAAAAAACAGATATATGAATTATATTTTATGAGATATTTGAATTTTTGTGAAATAATTTTTGTGAAATAGGGCCAGAGTGATTTCTGGATCCCCTATTCTGACTTTAAAAATTCATCATAAATTGTAAAAATATAATTAGAAGTCATAATTTATATGTAAAAATTTCTTATTGAGTCTAGTTTTAAGAGAAACAAACTTTATAGTCATTGAAATTTTGTACAGTGAGATATCTGATTTGTAATATACAGATGTTAGAGCAGTTGAACCCTGAAATAGGGGAGACTTTAACTAATAAACTGTACTAATTGGCTTGACAAAAACTTCTAGAAAAAAAATAGTAAATATATATATGAGTATAGTTTCAGAGAAAATTTACAGAATTGGATTTAGAGTTTTGAAGCTGAAGATATGAATTTTTAAGTGACTGTGACGTAGATTGCTAGCTTGACTGGAAATTTTAAAAATAAATTGTTTGAGCTGTTTAAGTAATGAATTAAGTCTGTTAACACCTCGTGTTCGACTCCAGCGACGGTCTCGGGTACGGGGCGTTACATATTTTCTCGACATGTCACACTTGAGTTTAATAATTGTCTTTACTTACATAATTTCCTTGTATCAACATATCAAAGATAAACATATATGTACATGTCATGAAACATACATTCTCTTACCGTTTCTTCATAAGTATATATCAATCATTTCATTATATCAATATTTCATGCTCCATCATTTCCATATATTTTATGTATATTTATTCCGGTAAAGTTTATATCAAACTTAATATAAATTATATTCCAGGTACTTATTCTTATTTTGTTTATCTATCTTCATAATTATTTCATACAACTATTTTGTACATATATTTCATATGATTAGTTCTTGTAAACATTTCACACAACCATTTCATATAACCATTCGTCATCTAATACATATTACCTGAATATCAATTGTTCAATAGATGTCATTGCGTCTCCTATCCACAGTCTTATTTATCTTTGACATGATGCCATAGTGTCTTTCAACTATGGTCTTACTCATTTTTTATCATGTTGTCATGGTATCTTTCAAGCATGGTCTTATTCATTTCATATCACGCTGCCATGGTATCTTTCAACCATGGTCTTATTCATTTCCTGTCATGTTGCATGGTATCTTTCAACCATGGTCTTATTCATTTCATATCACGTTGCCATGGTATCTTTCAACCATGGTCTTACACATTTCATATCAGGTTGCCATGGTATCTTTCAACCATGGTCTTACACATTTCATATCAGAGAGCACACTCCCGCAAACCTCAACCTTATAGTGGGATTACCAGCCCAGGCTAAATCCCCTGTAATATAAACTCATAGAGTATTGTCGAGATTACCAGTCCAGGCTAAATCCCCTGCAACGACAATTACTCTAATGAGCTTGGATCTGAATTACCAGTCCAGGCTAAATTCAGACCCTAATTCGGATTACCCGTTCGGGCAAATCCATTTACACGTATTCTTCGGGAGGGCTATATCAGGATAGGATCACCTGTCCGGGCTAGATCCTTTTTACCGTCAATTCCTTTTCAGATATCCATTGAATTTTCCTTTCATTCAACCGAGATTTCTTCCCCTTTTTATCAAATATGTTAATGTTTCATCAATTTTCATACAATGAACATTCAAATCATATTCATATAAAAAACATACATTTCAAGCATTTAAGAATATAATTCAAGTTATACGAACTTACCTAGCGAAATTGCAAAAATATCAAAATTCAGGGACATTTTGGTAATTTACCATTTTCCCAATTTTCACCCGATCTTAAATTGACAATTTCATTCAATTTATTAATTTAGACAATAAAACAATTCATTCCCTTCAATTTGGTCATTTTGACATTTTTACAAAATTGCCCCCTAAAGTTTTTCTTTTATTCAATTTAGTCCTTAAGCCTAAAACATGCAAATTAGCCATGCTAGCTAAATATTGATATATATTTTCCTCCTCCTCCTCTCCATTCCACATCCTTAATGTATATAACACACTTGTAAGTAACATTATCTATAATCTTTATTATTTACTTTTATGAATATTCAAGTTGTCTATCTATGTCATAGTCACTAAATTATTTATATCTGGAGCTATATAACTCCAAATTAATATTAGATAATTTTTCCTGAATCTAGACTCATATATCTTATTACCATAAAATTTTAATAATTTTTGGTTTAGCCAATAAGTACAGTTTATTCTTTAAAGTTACCCCTATTCTGCTGTCTGAAAGTTCTGACCCTTCTTCACTAAAAATTAATTATCTCCTCATACAAAATTTTAATGATATTTACGTTTATTTCTCTTGCAACTAGACTCATTCAGGATTCTAAAAATATAAATTTAAGCCCATAATGTTTTTTATCCAATTTTTTATGATTTTCCAAATTTAGAACAGGTGAACCAGAAATCATTCTGACCTTATCTCACAAAATTTATTATATCTCACGATTTAAAATTATATTGCTTATATAATTTCTTCTGTAAGAAACTAGACTCAATAATATTTAATTTCATATTTTATTCATCCTATAATTAGATTTCTACAATTTTTGGTGATTTTTCAAAGTTAGACTACTGCTGCTGTTCAGAACTGTTTTAGTGCAAGATATTAATTACTATGTTTATAACACCCTTATTTTCTTTTTCTACACTATTTCTCATCACTTTCTCTTATTTTCTCTACAGTAACATGACAAGAACATAAGACCATATATAAGAAAACTCTAAATCAACATCAATTCCATGCTTTTTCAACAATATTAAACTTAAAAATATATTGAAATCTTGATGTTCTTACCTTTTCTTATTGACTTTAATCTTTAACTTGATTTTTCTCTCTCCTCCAGCTTCTATTTCTTGAATCCAACTTAATATTCTTGCTCCCCATCATTTCCTTGCTATCTTTCTCTCTTGATGGCTATGGAAATTCTTTCAATTTTTAGGTGAAAATAATAAATTTTTGGTGGAAGGACTAAATTGTAAAGAAAGAAAACTTCTTTTCTCCTTCTTCTCTTACGTGGGTTTGCTTGGGAAAGGAAAGGTGATGATAATTCTTCATCTTTCCTTCCTTTTATACTCAATAAATAATAATATAATAATAAATATCTCATAAAAATATTAATAAAATAATATTTATCTAATTAATTAATTTAAAATATCATCAACATAATCATTACATTCTAGAATTGTTTCTCTTACTAATTGACCATTTTTCCCTTCATGATCTTTTAGAATTCCATCCTTGAGTCATCACTTAATTTGGTAAAATTACGATTTAGTCCCTCATAAATTTTCACCTATTCAATTTGGTCCTAATTCATCAATTTTTCTTAGTTTCTAGATCATTCCACCTTTAAAATATTTGCACCATTAGTCCTTCAAATTTTTTATATTTACACTTCAACCCTTTAAATTTTGAGTATTTACCTTATGCAACAAGACTTTTGTCATCTTTGCAATTTAGTCCTTTCTTGAATGAATATATCATAATATACTTCCCAATATTGACATAACTCAAAATTTCCCTTTTTGTCACTTTATTTCTTTATTTTGCTATATTACGGATAATATTTTACTGTAAAAATTTTCGGGGTATTACACTCATACTCGACCTAGACGTTATGGTCGAATTATGAAGGTTACAATGAAACCCAAAACTTTGATTACTTCGATTTCAATAAAAAGAAAGTGTTTATTGCAATAACATATAAGTGTATTTTAAAATATTTGCTTATAGAATTAGTTTATTGAAACCATTTTGCCTTAATTCCTTATTTTGTAAAACATAATGTTCCGATTAAATATTTGCAGTGGAAAAATACTATAGAGTTACTGTTTTTTAAAAAACATTAAGTTTTATAGATTATGTTGTCTTGTCAAAAATACCAATTAAAAATATATATTTACAAAAACCAAAAACCATAATAAATGTCCCGACAACAAAATAATTAATTTGAAAGTCCGTAAAGTTCGTAATAAAGATCAAACATACTTAAAGTCCAAATAACTTAACTGAGATTCAAAATCGCCGTCAAACCCTAAGTCTGAGGATTACTTGAAATATTGTAAATTAACAGAGTGAGCTAGAATCCCAGTGTGTATCTTGGCCCACATATAATATTTATCTTTAAACATGTTCATATGCATTTATCAAGCTAGTGTTAGCATCCCAAATATGTTAACTTATATGAATAAATCAATATTGTATATCCGAGTTCAATTTACTAAGGGTCTTCAGACGAAAATAGAAATGAAAACGGTAATTAAACGAAATTGAAATGATTGAATATGGATTGAATGGTTATATTTTCAAAATTTGCATAGTTTTTATAGTATTTGATATGTGATTGAATGATTGTATATATATATATACATTTGTTTTGAGTATCATGGTATCATGATATAGTTATGCAAATGAACTAAACTTTTTGATGTATTTGTGAATGTACATGAAAGTGTTAGATGCCAATGGTATGCCATATTTGTACCAATGTGTTTAATTGCTAAATTGTTGTATTGTCAAGATAAGTTAAGTAAATTTCATATGGACTTACTAAGCATTTAAAATGTTTACCCATTGTCTACTTTTTTCCTTATAGATTTTCAATTTTGCGGAACATATCCGTTGGATCACCACAATGCCTATATGTATATCCTTTTGGTTAATAACATGTTTGGCATTTTGAATGACCATTTTGAATGTGAAATAGTTTAGCAGATTATGGTTTAGCATAAACAAAAGCATGATGGGATGAATGAAACTTTGGTGAATTGATTTGGTATGTTTGGTAACCAATTTAGAGATGTATTTGATTGAATGTGTAACACCTCTTACCCGAGTTCGACGCCAGAATAGGATACGAGGTGTTATCGGACTTAAACACAAACGATCATACATTTCCTAGCTATGAAATTTCGTCCCAATTTAAAAAGTTTCATAATACCTTAATGTCTCTACTATGGGCCTACGAGGCCCCGAATACACTTTGGAGTTAATTCAGAACTAATCTGTGCACTTTAGAAAATTTTGTAAATTCTCAAGCTGACAGGGGCACACGCCCGTGTGGAAGGGCAACAAGCCCGTGTGTTTTCTTAACATGGCCATGTTGAAGGTTCGTGTGGCTTACATGGCCTGAACATGTCAGGACACGCCCGTGTCCCTAGCCCGTGCAAATTTATTTTTTGATTCGAACCTACAGGGTTTTCACACGACTTGGCACACGCCTGTGTCTATGACCCATGTCTTCCACACGGCCATGACACGCCTGTGTCTTAGCCCGTGTGCAAAAACCTTGACATTCTGTTTATAACATCAGCAACCCCTTAAAGGCACACGGCCACGACAGACGCCCGTGTGTTAGGTCGTGTCCTCCACATGGTTGAGACATATGATCGTGTCTCTACCCATGTGTTTACTACCATGCATACTAACTTGTAAAATTGAGGTGCAGGGGACACACGACCTAACTACACACCTGTGGGGCAAGCCGTGTGTCACACATAGTCTAGACACACGCCCGTGTGTCTGCCCTATGGACAAAAATAAGTTTATTTACCAAGCCTTTTTGCCACCCTTACTAACACCAACCTATACAATATCAACCAAAACCAATCCAAGCATAACACATATGACCAAATCAACCACAACCATGAGAAATTTACATCAAATCTGTTTAATAATAATCAATATTAGCCAACATTAATGGCCTATACAAAATGAATATCACATCTATCATATGTCAACACTTGTGGCTAAACTAACAAGACACTAAAAAAAAAGATTTAAGTCCCTATACATGCCACAATTAAAACATTTAAACTAGCTATATCAAAAGCTTCAGGTGATAGTGTGATCGATGCCTCCGACATCCCTTGATTCCCTATGCTAACTTGGAGGAACTATAAGAAAATGGAAAAGAGAGGGAATAAGCATAAAGCTTAGTAAGTTGCATATAAATAAGTAACAACATCAACAATGAATATTATAAATCAACACACATTCTTGAATAAATAAAGATAAATATCACCACAAGCTTTTCTATCACAGGTATAAGCCAAATACTACAATATCGTCCCCAAGATCATTTCCATAGCTAGAACTTACTCATGTCATTCTTACCATTGAGGCAACACAACTAGACTTATTTCTCATGAGTTTCGAATACGAACCTGTACCACTCACAACATGATTATGTCATCCCATATCACTCTCATAAGCTTTTAAAATAACCCGTGAAACCATTTGGAATAATAAAGGATATCTGACAAGCTTTACACAAAAGGGTGAATTTGCCAATGCCTTGTGCCAGACATGGCCTTGTTGGAATGCCAGTGCCTCCAAGGCGCAGCGAAAAAATAAAATAATTAAAAACATTCCGTCGATCAAAACCATGGATCCATGTGTAAGGAACGTATCTAGGTGATAAAAGGTTTAGAAATTACCGAAACTTCAATCTGAGTAGACAACGACGCCTAGGCAACAAAAATCCTGAACCACTATCGAACCAAGCCGCAACCTTTCCGATATCGGCCTCTACGTAGTCCACCCAGTTGACAATGAACGGTAGAAAAATCTCAGAAACTATTTCAGTGATTTTTATGCTTGACGGCTGATAGACCCTTTTGCATAGTTTCCGGCTTATTTATATATTTTCTCTTTAGGGTTTTTACCTTGCCATATATAACACCCTTTTAATTGGTATATCTTTTTAATGAATATTAATTCATTAAAATTAATCTGAATATAATAGTCATCATTAAAATAAATATAATAATGTTTAACCAAAAATTATAATTACATTAATTATAATAAAGATTTCGGTAAACTATATTTATTTAAACTTATATACGAACCAAATTCATATACTAATGAAATTATGTTCTGATTATGTGTACAACATCCTTGTACGTATAGTATGTTCAACAATTTGATTGTCCAATTGAATTAATTCTATAATTAATTTAATTCATCTGACAATCAGAATACAATACCAACTATGTTTTACTCCGTTCATTTCAACCATAGGGTGTGACCCTATAGGTTCTTGTAATGTTAGCAGTAATATTAGAACGATTCTAATGTTACAAGCAATGAGTGGCATCTAGCAATGCATCATTGCTACCTAAGTTACGAGAAGTCATGATTCGACATAACCTTTTGTGATTAACCTTTCATGCATTAATCCTTAAGTCCTATATTTTTGGAATGGACACAAGTCATGGAATAGTCACACTTGCATAGTCCATCCCATGTTTCTTGATACCTTAAGTGAACTATGATACAGAAATAAGTATGACATCTCCTATCAACTTATTTGATCATGGCCATACATTTCTAGTCTCACTCAACCAAGTGGCTTAAGATATTACTCCCATTATGTAGGAGGGACTTATTCTATATTGATCAACCATATCCCTCTACATAGATTGTGGTATTTCCAACATTAGTCTTTATAGAACAACCAGTTATGATGTTCGTTTGACTATATCAAAATATACAACTCACGATGTTGGGATAATGATGATCTCAAGTATGAGGATCATATACATATATATCACTATGAGTAATGTTGTGACAATTACATAATAATCCAAGAAACATACTCATAGCAGGTCAGTCCAATATGTTGTTCTCTAACACACATATTCATGCATTGATTTTGACACTCCATATCAATTACAACTCTTTATCATCAATCAACTACATGTTAGTCTTAATGCATTATTGTTGTTCTAGCCAACAATAATACTTGACTAAGGATCTTTTAAGAATAATCATATTATTCTCAGGACATTATTATAAAATAGTTTATTTATGTACACAGAAAAGAAACTGAAATAATAATGGCAATGCCTTATATCAATAAACATGATAAATCAAGTATGTTATTACAACCATCTCGTGATTGATCTTTGGGCATACTCTTACAATCTCCCACTGGCACTAAGACCAATCACTCATATATCTAATAGCAAGTGACTTAGTGTGACGATCATGCTTCTGCTGTGTCAGAGGCTTGGTCAAGGGATCAGCAATGTTATCATCTGTAGGTACTCTACATATCTCTACATCCCCTCGATCGATAATCTCTCGAATAAGATGGTAGCGCCTAAGTATATGTTTAGATCGCTGGTGAGATCTGGGTTCTTTAGCTTGTGCAATAGCTCCATTGTTATCACATCGAAGTTCTATAGCATCTGATATGCTAGGCACAACCCCTAGTTCAGTAATGAACTTCTTGATCCAAACAGCTTCTTTTGCTGCCTCACTAGCTGCAATATACTCGGCCTCTGTTCTAGAATCGGCTACTGTACTTTGCTTTGAACTCTTCCAGCTCACAGCACCACCATTAAGGCAAAACACAAAACCTGATTGCGATCGAGAATCATCCTTGTCAGTTTGGAAGCTGGCATCAGTGTAACCTTTTACACTTAACTCTTCCTCACCTTCATATATTAGGAACGTATCCTTAGTTCTTCTCAAGTACTTAAGGATATTCTTGACTGTGGTCCAGTGACCTTCACCGGGATCTACTTGGTACCTGCTCGTCATACTTAAGGCATATGAGACATCTGGACGGGTACATAACATGGCATACATGATAGATCCAATAGCAGAAGCATATGGAATTTTACTCATGCGTTCTCTCTCTTGTGGAGTTGAATGACACATTTCCTTCGAGAGTGAAATACCATGTCTCATAGGTAGGAATCCTCTCTTAGATTCTTCCATATTGAACCTTTTCAATACTTTATCTATATATGTACCTTGACTTAGACCTAGTAGTCGTCTTGATCTATCTCTATAGATCTTGACTCCTAAGATGTAAGTGGCTTCGCCCAAGTCCTTCATAGAAAAACAACTTCCTAACCAAGTCTTAATAGACTGTAAGGTAGGTATGTCATTGCCCATGATAAGTATGTCATCCACATACAGTACCAAGAATGTGATTGTGCTCCCACTAACTTTCTTGTATACACATGGCTCATCTTCATTTTTGATAAAACCAAACTCTTTGATTGCATCGTTAAACGAAGATTCCAACTTCGAGAAGCTTGCTTTAATCCATAATTGGATCTTTGTAACTTACATATCTTTCCAACATCCTTTGGATTGACAAAACCTTTAGGTTGTGTCATGTACACATCCTCTTCAAGTTTCCCATTAAGGAAAGCTGTTTTGACATCCATTTGCTAGATTTCATAATCATGAAATGCAGCTATGGTGAGCAAGATCCTGATGGATTTAAACATAGCTACAGGAGAAAAAGTTTCATCATAGTCAACACCATGAATTTGATGAAAACCTTTAGCGACTAATCGCCCCTTGTATGTTTGTACATTACCATCCATGTCCGTTTTCTTTTTGAAAACCCACTTGTACCCTATAGGTTTAACCCCTTTGGGTGGGTCAACCAAAGTCCATACTTGGTTTTCATACATGGAATCCATCTTAGATCTCATGGCCTCGAACCATTTCTCAGAATCTGGGCTCACCACCGCTTCTTGATAAGTCCTAGGCTCATCTTGATCTATAAGAAGAATGTCGCCATGCATTGTAATGAGAAATCCATATCTCTCAGGTGCATGGTGTTCTCTTAAAGATCTACGCAGTGGTTGTGTTTCTACAACAATTACTTGTTCCTCAATTTCTTGTGGAATTTGCTGATGTTCTATCTCTGGTTCAGTGGTATCTTGTGATTCTCGAATTTCTTCAAGTTCAATCTTTCTCCCACTTCCTTTTCTAAAAACAAATTCTCTCTCTAGGAAGACACTAGTCCGAGCAACAAACACTTTGTTCTCAGTGGGATTAAAGAAATAATATCCTTTGGTTTTTTTCGGATACCCCACAAAGATACTCCTTTCAAATTTGGGTTCAAGCTTAGTAGACGTCTGACGTTTAACATAAGCTTCGCAACCCCAAATTTTCATAAAAGACATACTGGGACATTTCCCCGTCCACATCTCATATGGCGTCTTTTGAACCGATTTAGATGGAACATAATTTAGTGTGAAAATAGCTGTTTCAAGTGCATGTCCCCAAAAGGAAGTCGGTAGATCAGCATGACTCATCATGGATCGAACCATGTCTAATAGAGTTCGATTTCTTCTCTCAGAAACTCCATTCCATTGAGGAGTACCAGGAGGAGTAAGTTGTGAGACAATCCCACATTCCTTCAAAAGATCATCAAACTCTAGGCTCAAATACTCTCTACCTCGATCAGATCGAAGTGTCTTAATAGTTTTGCCTAGTTGATTTTGTACTTCATTTTTGAATTCCTTGAACTTTTCAAGGGCCTCATACTTATGGCGCATGAGATAAACATACCCATATCTACTGAAATCATCAGTGAAAGTAATGAAGTAGTGAAATCCACCTCTGGCTTGTGTATTTATTGGTCCACATACATCTGAATGTATTAAGCCCAATAAATCACTAGCTCGTTCACTTTTACCAGTAAAAGGAGATTTAGTCATTTTTCCTAATAAGTAAGATTCACATACTTCAAATTGTTCAAAAACAAATGAATCCAAGAGCCATCTTTATGGAGTTTGGATATGCGTTTCTCACTTATGTGGCCCAAACGACAATGCCAAAGATAAGTTTGATTTGAGTCATTTATTTTAGATCTTTTAGTATTTATGTTGTAAATGGGATTCATTTGATCTAAAATATAGAGGCCATTAATCAATTGTGCCGAACCATAGAAAACATTATTGAGATAAAAGGAACAACAATTATTCTTAATTATTATGTCAAAACCAATTTTGTCTAAACAAGAAGTTGAAATAATGTTTTTAGTCAAACTGGGCACAAAATAATAATCCTCTAAAATTAAACCAAGTCCACTAGGCAAAGATAAAGTATATGTTCCCACAGCTAATGCAGCAACTCTTGCTCTATTTCCAACTCGCAGGTCCACATCTCCTCTAGCCAAAGTCCTACTCCTTTGTAGTCCCTATACAGAAGTACAAATATGAGAACCACAACCAGTATCTAATACCCAAGAAGTAGTAGTTGATAAATTAATATCAATAACATAAATACCTGAAGCAAACGTTTCGCTTGCTTTGGCCTTCTTGATTTCCTCAAGATAGACAGGGCAGTTCCGCTTCCAATGTCCAGTCACACCACAATGAAAATAGTTTCCTTCCTTAGACACCTCACCTTTAGGTTTCAGTGCAGCCTTTCCTTTTCCAAGATTGGGCTTACCTTTGCCCTTAGGCTTTGTCGGGACTTTGGCCTTTCCCTTGCCCTTATTGTTACGGACCATTAGTATGGGCTTGGGTCTAACCTTTTTCATGTTGCCTTTAGCAGTTTGTGACATGCTAAGCAATTGTGGCAGAGTCTTGTCAATTTCATTCATATTGAAGTTGAGGACAAACTGGCTGTAGCTATCCGGCAACGATTGCAGAATAACATCAGTGGCCAACTCTTGGCCCAATGGAAACCCAAGCTTAGACAGGCTTTCAATATAACCAATCATCTTAAGGACATGAGGTCCTACTGGGCTTCCTTCATCCAGCTTACATTGGAATAGGGCCTTAGAGATATCGAACCTCTCTTGCCTTGCTTACCCTTGATATAGTTCTTTCAAGTGCTCGATCATATCATAAGCAACCATATCCCCATGTTGCTTTTGAATCTCAGGATTCATAGTGGCAAGCATAAGACATCCAACGTCTACCATATCATCGAGATGCTTCTTGTAAGCATCTTTATCAGCCCTTGAGGCATTAGCAGGTGGTTCATCAGGAAGTGATTTTTCAATGACATATAATTTCCGTTCTTATTTGAGGACAATCCTCAAGTTACGGAACCAGTCAAGAAAGTTCAAACCATTCAATTTGTCCTTCTCAAGGACCGATTGCAATGAGAGTGTATTAGTGTTTGCAGCCATAATATATCTACAACAATAAATATGCGTGTGAATAAATTTACCAATATTAAAAGGACTTTATTATATGATGTTTCCCACTATTCTATTTCAAAATTAATAACCCTCATATATTAATTTCAGAAAGAATTTCTTGAAAGTATTTCTAGTGGGTCAAGGATCCATATTTCACCTCCTCTTAAGTCAGCTTTGGCTTTACTCTCAAGATTATGGTTATTTAAGTAAGCAACACTTGTTAATTACATCATATGTAACTCCTACAATTTGGTGAACAACTCTTGTTCTAATCATCTTATGATTTATCCAAATTACTTGCCTCTAGGTTTCTAATCCTATTAGAGTAACCTAGTTAAGTCATTAACCAATTTTTAACCAGCGAATATCACTTGTTTATTCTTCGCGTTTAACCAAGATAAATACTAGTACTTCGCTTTGGCAAAACCTACATAGTATTGATCGAGGCCTTAACGAGGGCATAAATTGGAAGGCCATGTTGACTTAATATTTTAATAGAGGGATTTTATTAGAGTGTTACATCTCACCAATTATGGTCTACTTTAGTCCATTTAATCTTTTAATTGATCTCATCAATTAATGGGGTTTATTATTACCAAATTTGCATGCTTTAGACATCCATAGCATCTCATACATGAGTAAGTAAAGCAATAAATAAATGCAATAGTTATAGCCCATAAACTATGGTGGTTCAACCCAAGCCAATAGGAGAACCAAAAGGGAACCTAAAGGTGTAAGCCATTTCACAAGTTGTTGATCCACACTAGTCGGCCCATCTTCCTTCTTGTCTAGTCCACAGTAACTTTTACAAATTACAAAATTTAGAAACTCGTTTTACATACGAGGGAGTAAGATGTGAAGAGAAATACAAAAGAATGGTAGTAAGGCATGACACGTAGGCCGTATTTATAAAATTACAACCTTTTATCAAATGGGTCATCGGGCTATAACTATGCATTTCAAACACCGTGCATTTCAAAAATAGTATATATCATTCAACGTTTTTGTCAAGTGAAATATTAAAATATCCTTTCAACCTTTTTATGGCCCATTAAGTTTTATTTATTACAAAACATACTGGAAGATGATGGGGATCTGAGGCAGCCCGCGACCGTAGCCGCCTGATCCTCATCCCTGGGGGTGTGGGGGCAAAGCCCCCGTGGTATGAACCGCATACCTTAGTCGAATGAAACCTCACGATTTGATAAATTTTATCAACAGATCGTGTTTTTAGGATTTTAATCCTTGAGGTTTCATATCGGAACAACCCTTTGTTCTACTGGCTAGTAAACTCTTACTGGAAATTGTAAAATCACCGCTACATCATAACAGATTTATTAAGGTTTACAGCAATAACATAAAACTGAATAGGCCATAACACCATGATTAACATTTAATCACTTATCGAAAGGAACAGTTATCAGATTCTGCTTAAACGATTTAAACATAAAAACATAATAAAATTAAAACATGCATCTCATACAATTGCATACCTAAGTATTTAAATCCGAGTCCGTATCACACAAGTGGCTCTGATGCAACTGTTGGAACGCCGGTGCCTCCAAGGCGCAGCAGAAAAATAAAATAATTAAAAACATTCCGGCGATCCAAACCATGGATCTATGTGTAAGGAACGTATCGGGGTGATAAAAGGTTTCGAAATTACCGAAACTTCAATCTGAGTAGACAGCGACGCCTGGGCAACGGGAATCCTAAACCACTATCGAACCAAGCCGCAACCTTTCTGATGTCGGCCTCTACGTAGTCCACCCAGTTGACAATGAACAATAGAAAAATCTCAGAAACTATTTCTGTGATTTTTATGCTTGACGGCTGCTAGACCCTTTTGCATAGTTTCGGGCTTATTTATATATTATCTCTTTAGGGTTTTTACCCTTGCCATATATAACACCCTTTTAATTGGTATATCTTTTTAATGAATATTAATTCATTAAAAATAATCTGAATATAATAGTCATTATTAAAATAAATATAATAATGTTTAACCAAAAATTATAATTACATTAATTATAATAAAGATTTCGGTAAACTATATTTATTTAAACTTATATCGAACCAAATTCATATACTAATGAAATTATGTTCTGATTATGTGTACAACATCCTTGTACGTATAGTATGTTCAACAATTTGATTGCCCAATTAAATTAATTCTATAATTAATTTAATTCATCTGACAATCAGAATACAATACCAACTATGTTTTACTCCGTTCATTTCAACCATAGGGTGTGACCCTATAGGTTCTTGTAATGTTAGCAGTAATATTAGAACGATTCTAATGTTACAAACAATGAGTGGTATCTAGCAATGCATCATTGCTACCTAAGTTACGAGAAGTCATGATTCTACATAACCTTTTGTGATTAACCTTTCATGCATTAATCCTTAAGTCCTATATCTTTGGAATGGACACAAGTCATGGAATAGTCACACTTGCATAGTCCACCCCATGTTTCTTGATACCTTAAGTGAACTATGATACACAAATAAGTATGACATCTCATATCAACTTATTTGAGCATGGCCATGCATTTCTAGTCTCACTCAATCAAGTGGCTTAAGATATTACTCCCATTATGTAGGATGGACTTATCCTATATTGATCAACCATATCCCTCTACATAGATTGTGGTATATCCAACATTAGTCATTATAGAACAACCAGTTACGATGTTCGTTTGACTATATCAAAATATACAACTCACGATGTTGGGATAATGATGATCTCAAGTATGAGGATCATATACATATTAATCACTATGAGTAATGTTGTGACAATTACATAATAATCCAAGAAACATACTCATAGCAGGTCAGTCCAATATGTTGTTCTCTAACACACATATTCATGCATTGATTTTGACACTCCATATCAATGACAACTCTTTATCATCAATCAACTACATGTTAGTCTTAATGCATTATTGTTGTCCTAGCCAACAATAATACTTGACTAAGGATCTTTTAAGAATAATCATATTATTCTCAGGATATTATTATAAAACAGTTTATTTATGTACACAAAAAAGAAACTGAAATAATAATGGCAATGCCTTATATCAATAAACATGATAAATCAAGTATGTTATTACAACAATCTCGTGATTGATCTTTGGGCATACTCTTACAGGCCTTACACTGGCTCACAAGTCGAGGCCGATGCCATGTACCATAAATGGTCTTACACTAGCTCTCATGTCAAGGCCGATGCTATGTCCTAGACACGGTCTTATACTGACTCTCATAGGGTGGCCGATGCCATGTCCTAGACATGGTCTTACAGTAGTACACATATCACCCAAACGTCATAGCATGGATATCCAATCTATTCCTAGGTTCAATCGGGACTCTACTACATTGAATTTCATCATGCATTATTCATAAGTAATTTTAACCATATTACGCAAAATTAATCATTCAACGCATAATAATGATAAAGTTGTCTTACTTACTTACAACTTACCTCAGTATACAAAAAGTGGCGACTAATTGGATTTAATCTACTTGTTTGGCCTTCCCCCGGTCTAAGTTCGGATTTTGTATTTCTTGATCTAAAATGATAAAAATTCACTAATTAAATCATCATATTAATCAATGCATTTCATAAATCATATTTTGGCAAAATAACCATTTTGCCCCTAGACTTTTACAAAATTAATATTTTACCCCTAGGCTCGTAAATCGATTTTTATCAAATTTTCTCACTAACCAAGACTAGCCGAATTCTTTTTATACTAAAAGAATCCCACAATTCCCATTATTTCACACGTTTACTACATGATTTATAACTTATGCAAAATGGTCCTTAGTTAGGGTTTCCATGGAAACTACTTCACAAAAGTTGTTTGTTTTACAACCAAGATTCATTTTCTTTCATAAAAAATTAGAAAAAAAAACATGAACACTCTTGTGGTAAAACCCTTGACTTTCAACCATTTTGCAAAATAGTCCCCTCATTAGCTAGATTATGCTACAAGGGTTCCAAAAGTACAAAAATTATCAAGAAATGTCATCAAAATCACTTACTTGTAAGGGTGAAGAGTGGCTGAATTTTGAAGCTCCAAACCCGTAAATGGCTGATATTTTCAGTGGTATGGACAAGAGATGAAAAAGATGACAACCCTTTTTCTTTTTGTTTTATTTCTAGTCAAAATTAAGCTACTAACTTCACCTAATTTTGACTTTTCTACTCCTATTTGTCTCTATGGCCGACCACCCTATTGAGAAGGGTCTATTTTCCCTTTAAAGACCCCTATTTATGATTCTTTAGCTATTTAACACCATTTGTTAGAAGAACAAAACTTTTCCCCTTTATGCGATTTAGTCCTTTTTCGCAATTGAGCATGCAATCGCTAAAATTATTTCACCAAAATTTTCATGCATTCATATAATATGCTATAACACATAAAATAATGTTAAAAATAATTTTTATGACCTTGGGTTAGTGGTTTTGAAACCACTGTTCCGACTAAACCCAAAATCAGGTTGTTACAATTATCCCCCCATAGGGATTTTCGTCCCCGAAAATCTTACCAGTGAAAAGGTTATGGTATTGATCTCTCATAGTCTCCTCAGGTTCCCATATGGCCTCTTCAACTTCATGTCGATGCCACAGTACTTTCACGAGTGCTATACTTTTATTTCTTAATTGCTTGACCTCTCGGGCTAAGATTTTAACCGGCTCTTCGCGATAAGTCATGTATGATCGAATCTCAACCTCTGTTGGCAAAAGAACGTGCAAATGGTCAGAACGGTAATGGCGCAACATCGACACATGGAAAACATTGTGGATCTTCTCTAACTCGGATGGTAAAGCTAATTGATAAGCTACCGGTGCAATTCTCTTAGTCACCTTATAAGGTTCAATAAAACGGGGACTTAATTTTCCTTTCTTACCGAATCTGAGGACTTTCTTCTACGGGGAAACTTTCAAAAACACTTTATCACCTACTTGAAACTCAATTTCCTTTCGTTTCAAATCCACGTAGGATTTCTGTCTATCCAAAGCAGCCTTCAAACAATCATGAATTACCTTAACTTTCTGTTCGGTCTCTTTGACTAAGTCAACCCCGTGAATCTAACTTTCTTTGAGTTCAGTCCAAAACAAGGGTGTTCGGCACTTACGCCCGTATAAAGCCTCGTAAGGCGCCATTTTCAAACTCGACTGATAGCTATTGTTGTAGGCAAACTCTACCAGCAGTAAGTACTTTTCCCAGTTGAATTACTCTCTCCGACTGGGTGTCAGTTTGTGGATGGAAAGCTGTGCTAAAATTCAACTTTGTCCCCAACGGCAATCCAGTCACGAAGTCCATAGTAATCCGGTCCCATTTCCACTCTAGAATCATTATTGGCTGAAGTAAACTTGAAGGTACTTGGTGCTCGGCTTTCACTTGCTGACAAATCAAACATCTCGTTACAAACTCTGAGATGTCTCTTTTTATACCTGACCACCAATTAAATCTCTTCAAGTTACTATACATCTCAGTACTACCTGGATGGATTGACATACAACTACTATGTGCCTCGTAATGAATTTTCCCAATGAGCTCATCATTTCTAGGTACACAGACTCTATCTCAAAACATCAAACAACCGTCGGCACTAATCCAAAAATCTGATTCATCAACTGTCTCACACTAAGTCATCTTGGCTTGCAAATATTTATCACTTTTCTGAGCTTCACAAATCTCTTGAGGAAACATAGGTCTAGCTCTCAACTCTTCTAGAATTGAACCATCCTCGATTACGGACAACTGAGTATTCATAGCTCTTAAGGCAAACAATGACTTCCTACTTAATGCATTAGCGACCATGTTTGCCTTTCCCGGGTGATAGTCAATTACTAACTCATAATCTTTAATCAAATCTAGCCACCTTCATTTCCATAGATTTAAATCCTTTTGAGTCATCAAGTATTTTAGGCTTTTATGGTCAGTGAATACTCGACATTTCTCGCCATATAAATGGTGTCTCCAAATCTTCAGTGCGAACACTATGGCGGCTAACTCTAAGTTGTGAGTCAGATAGTTTTTCTCATGTGGCTTCAGTTGTCTCGAGGCATACGCTATCACCTTACCTTCTTACATGAGTACGCATCCTAATCCATTCAAGGATGCATCACTATACACTACGAATTCTTTTCCCGGTTCCGGTTGCACTAAAATTGGAGCTTCAGTCAATAACGCCTTTAGTTTCTCAAAACTCTGTTGGCATTTTCTGTCCATTCGAACTTGACATCTTTCTGCAACAACCTTGTCGTCGAAGTAGCAATCATGGAAAATTGTCTGTAGTAACCCACTAAGCCTAGAAAGCTTCTAATCTCTGATATATTCTTTGGCGGTTTCCACTCAACAATAGCCGAGATCTTACTCGGGTCAACTCTAATCCCATCATCCAACACGATGTGTCCTAGGAATCCGACCTCTCGGAGCCAAAACTCACTTTTACTAAACTTGGCATATAACTGCTTATATCTTGAAGTCTACAAAACAGTTCTCAAATGCTCCGTATGATCACTCTCATCATGAGAATAAATTAATATATCATTGATAAAACCACAACAAATTTATCCAAGTATGTCCAAAAAATACGGTTCATTTAAGTCCATAAACATGGAGGGAGCATTTGTTAAGCCAAAGGGCATGACAAGGAATTCATAATGCCCGTACCTTGTCTGAAATGCGATTTTCGGTACATCTTGTTCCTTAACTCTTAGTTGGTAGTGGCCAGATCTTAAGTCTATCTCAGAGAACGCTGTGGCTCCTTTCAATTGGTCAAACAAATCGTCGATCCTTGGCAAGGGATGCTTGTTCTTCATCGTCACCTTGTTGAGTTGTCTGTAGTCTATACACAACTTCATCGACTCGTATTTTTCTCACAAAAAGTACCGGAGCACCCCACGAAGAATAGCTCAGTCTCGCAAAACCTTTATCCATTAATTCTTGTAGCTGAGCCTTTAACTCTTTTAACTCCAACGGTGTCATCCTATATGGGGCAATCGATATAGGCGCAGTACCAGGGACTAACTCAATACCAAATTTGACTTACCTAGCTAGAGGCAGTCCAGACAACTCCTCTGGAAACACATTCGAAAACTCACATACCACTGACACTGATTTAATCTTCACTTCTGACACTTAGGTATTCAACACAAATGTGAGATAAGACTCATACCCCTTTCTCATATATTTTTCAGCAGTCAAAGAAGAAATCACTATAGGTAAGCTATTCGGTTCACTTGATTCAACCCGAAGAATATCCCCGTTTTCACATTTCAGTTCAATGAATTTCTTCCCACAATTTACTATGACATCATGGGTAGACAACCAATCCATACCAAGGATAATGCCAAACTCATCAACCAACAATAACATGAGGTTAGCCTGAAAATAATGACCTCTAATTGTCAAGGGACAATTTTTACATACTTTGTAACACCCCTCACCTGTATTCGACACCGGGATAGAGTTCGAGGCATTACCGGGGCTTTACACGTATAGCACACTATTTGGGTCACAAATTTTTTCTCAAATTTAAAACCATTCAACCATGAATATCTCGTCCCTTATATAGGCCTTCGAGGCTTATAACGTACCTAAAGGCAGTGCGGGACAAATATGTGGACCCTAATAGGCTATTTTCCAAGCCTTAAGCCACCCCTTTCTACTTCTTATACCTAGTGGTTACCAAGTTCGAAGGAAAACATGATTATACACCTGTAAATATTCTTGATAAAACTAGTTGTATGGAAACCTCATATCATTGGTTTCATACATGAAAGGTTATTTCCCATTTAGTGTTTATCAATTTCCATGTCACTTTAATTCGTCAAAAATTGGCTCGTTCATGTAACTCATTGCCAATTGGTAACAACCCATCACTTGTAAATAAAACCATACAAAAATTCGTAGGTCGTAGCCTACTTCAATTAAGCCAATTTTCATGGCCATATACAAAAAGATAAACATATTTTTACATGCCTTCATTTGGCAAATCAAATGACACATATAACAAAATACTCAAAAATCCTATACATGCCATTGAACAAAATAAAAATGTCTTTATACAAAAGCTTGACTAGTTGATAGTGTGTTGACTCTCCAATCGTCTTCCAGTCCTTATGAGTCCTCGAGCTCTGTGAGATAGGGAAAAAGGGAGGGGTAAGCATTTACATGCTTAGTAAGCTCGAATAACAGGAAAGTAAACTTACCAAGTATTTAACATGCATCCATGATAGATAAGGAAACCAACAATTATTAAATGGTTCCCTATTACATGCACTCAATCAATAAGTCAGTAACATAATCAAGCATCATATAATTTAACTAGATGAGATCATCATTCAACATCTCATTTACACAAACATCTCATGTTAATCTCGTTGAGTTTCTAGGAAATCTCGATGGAATACCCATTAATCGTCAATTCATACGGATGATCATTCCCTATACGCACTCCCGCAAACCTCACATTTTATGGCGGGATTACCAGTCCAGGCTAAATCCCCCATTTTATGAACTCATAAGATGATGTCGGGATTACCAGTCCAGGCTAAATCCTTTAATACAAAAAACACCCTTAATGAGCTTGGATCTGAATTACCAGTCCGGGCTAAATTCAAACTCTAATCGGATTACCCGTCCGGGCTAAATCCATAATGCACACATATTCTTCGGGAGGCTCGACCATTCAAAGTAACACCCGTCCAGGCTAGATCCTTTCAATATTTGAGATCAAAAGATTACTCGTCCGGGCTAAATCCTTACTGCAACACATGCAGGATCTCGTTACACATATCAATCAGGGTTTATCCGTCGAATCCCTTTTTTCAACCTCAACCGAAACATTTTTCACATGTTACCATCAAATATGCATTTCTATGATATTTCATGCCAATAATAAATGAAATCATCATGCATCAATAAATCATACAAATATGCATATTAGGGGTTTACTTTAAGTTATCCGAACTTACTTGGTATTTATTTCGGAGCTGTGTTTTGATTATTCCGAAACTTTCGTTTACCTCGATCGACCTTCAAAATTTGTTCATCGGGATCTATAACAACAAAATTATATCATTAATACCCCACATTATACATTACAAGTCTAATTCTCACCCCAGTCCAAATGACTGTTTTGCCCCTAATCTTTAACATTTTTACGATTTAGTCCCTAGGCTCGTATAATGAAACACATGCACTTTCTATCTTACCCAAGACTAGCCGAACACTTTTCGCTCTTATGGCAACCCACATTTCCCATTATTTTCTTATTTCTACCACACAATTTATAACTTTTGCAAAATGGTCCCTACAAGGGTCTTTCATGAAAATCACCTAGGAAAAGATGTTTAGCACATATTCATCTTTCATATTCCTCCATAATCCATCAAAATGCAAATAACTCATGCATGGGTAAATTTTTAAACATAAACCCTAGCATGAAATATGGGTAGAAATGAAGAGAACAAGCTACTGGGATTCCAAAAATACAAAGAACATTAAAAACGGGGCTTGGGAGCACTTACTATTGAGCTTGAAATGTTTGAAAACCCTAGCTATGGTGACAAGAGAATTTTGGCAGCATGGAGAAGAAGAATGGCTGATTTTGGCTTGATTTTTCCCATTTTATTTCATTAAAAAGCCAAATGACCAAAATGCCCTCATGCCCTTTCTTTAAAATTTCATCCATGCAAGCCCATTTTTGTCCAAAAATTTAGAAATTGGGCAACTTACTCCCTAAGACCTTCTATTTTATAATCTAAAGCAATTTCATGCAAATTGCTTCTAGAATCTAGGTTTTGCAATTTATTCAATTTAGTCCCTAATTTCCAATTGAACCTTACTCAAATAATTTCTTCATGAAACTTTAACACATGCATATACTCATATTCTAGGCCTCATAATAATCATTAAATAAATATTTTGATGTCAGATTTGTGGTCCTGAAACCACTATTCCCTACTAAGCCCTATTTTGGGATGTTACATACTTGGTCAACTAATACATACTTGTCTAACGGGTTTGACACCTTTACCACAAATTCTATAGACTCAACAGACATATTCATGCTAGACACCAATTTCACACAAGCATATGAATGGGTAGACCCCGGATCTATCAAATCAACCATAGAAATATCATGAAGAGAGAAAGTACTCGTAATCACATCTGGTGACGATGCCTCTTCACGAGCGCGAATGGCATAAGTCCTTGCAGGCGCTCGACCC
Source organism: Gossypium hirsutum (assembly GCF_007990345.1). NCBI lineage: Eukaryota > Viridiplantae > Streptophyta > Magnoliopsida > Malvales > Malvaceae > Gossypium > Gossypium hirsutum. The sequence continues at coordinate 58,924,376 of NC_053429.1, read as the reverse complement.
TCGGACCTCACGGCAGAATCTCTAGGCGCACCTCTACTGCTAGTCCCTCTTCTTATGGTCTACCCCTCGAAGGAGCATTACTCGCTCTCACCTCTTGCTTTTCATGTTTCTCACCCATTTCAGGGCAGTTCTGGATGAAATGGTCTAACGACCCACATTTGAAACAGCCTCTTTCATTCCCTGGACACTCACCAATATGGTGTCTACACACTGTGAACACTCTGGTCTATTCGATCGAGCACTACCAACACTCGCGATAGAAGTGATCTGAGCCTTAGATGTCGCGTACTGCTTATTCTTATTTCTTTTGAGAATCTCACTAAAGCATTTGATCGAGTAGTGAACTCTCTCTATCTCTTAGATGAGGATTGGTGTGATTTTACTATCTGTCTTTTCCTTGAGTCATGAGACTCAATATTAGCTTTTCTCTTTTCTTTTGTCAATTCTTCTGCCTTGCAAGCTCTCTTAACCAGCACCACAAACTCCCTTAACTCTAAGATGCCAACCAATAATTGGATGTCTTTGTTCAATCCGTCCTTAAATCTCTTGCACATGATGGCTTCGGTAGATACGCACTCCCTAGCATATTTACTGAGCCTTACGAACTTACGCTCATATTCTATTACTGTTATTCAGCCTTGCTTCAATTCTAGAAATTCCTTCCTCTTCTGATCTATGAACCTCTGACTAATGTACTTCTTTTGGAATTCCTCTTGTAAGAACTCTTATGCAATCTTTTCCCTTGGTACAACCGACACAAAGGTGTTCCACCACTGGTGGGCCGAGTCTCACAAGAGTGACACAATACATTTCATGCACTCTTCAAGTGTGCAAAACAACTCATCAAATACCCTAATGGTATTTTCTAGCCAGAACTTTGCCCTTTTAGGGTCAGCATCTATGTTTGCTCTAAATTCTTCGGCCCCTTGCTTCTTAATTCTATCTATCAGAGGTTTTTCTCTTCTAACCAATTGGACTACTTGGGAAGCCATATGGGCACGCTGAGGAATCAGAGGAGGTGGGGGAGGCGGAGTGTTCAGATTTGCACGAACAAAATCCGAGTACCAAGCATCCATCATATAGAGGTAGGATTCTCTAGCCTCTCCTCCCTGACTCATTGTCATGGGCCTACTCTCTACTGGTACGGTCCCTTCAGCAGGAGGCGGCGCGTTACTCTCTACATCATCCGCCATTGCTTCGTCGGGATCCATTTACTAAATGAAAACACAATTTAAATTTGTCAGGAGTCGTCACACTATTACAATATATTTATGGCATGTATAGCTAGACTCGTACTCATGCTAGGTTAGTCTGAGAATTGACCAAACTATAGCTTTGATACCACTAAGTATAACACCTTTTACCCAAGTTCGATACCGCAAACAATCATACATTTCCTAGTTAGGAAATTTTGTCCCAATTTAAAACTTCTCATAATGCCTTAATATCCCTACTATGGGCCTATGAGGCCCCGAATACCCTTTGGAGTTAATTCAGAACTAATATATGCACTCTAGAAAATTTTGTAAATTCTCAAGCTGACAAGGGCACACGCCCGTGTGGAAGGGCAACAAGCCTGTGTGTTTTATTAACACGACCATGTTGAAGACCTGTGTGGCTCACATGGCTTGAGCATGTCGGGACACGACCGTATCCTTGATAAACCGTAATTTATACATATTTTACCCCATGATTAACGCATTTTATGGATGATTTTTCCTTAGAATTGGTGAATTCGATGCTTCTAATGCCTTAATTTCATGTTTTATACTTAGGAGAGCATAGGAGAGTGAAAGGAACGAGAAACGGGCCAAAAAGGGAGAAAATGGGCCAAAGTATGAAATCAACAAGGCCTGGACTTCCTCACACGGGAAGACCACATGGCCGTGTCAATTTGGCAGAATTGAAGCACGACTCACACAAGCGTGGCACACAGGCGTGTCCCTGCCGAGCCCAAGTTTAGTCCAATTCGAAATAGGCCAATTTTGAAGGTTTTTAGGCATTCCAAAGCCTATAAATACACCTTAGAGGAGGAAGAAAAGAAGGAGGCACAAAGAGGGAGGAAGGTATTACTCGAAGAAAGCCGATTGTTCCATCTCAGAAGCTGGATTCATCATTAAGACTGAAGATCTCCCCTCAATTTCCCTTTAGGAGTTTTGGGTTTTCTTTATGTTTTGTATTCATTATTCTTCTGAGATGTTTTCCTTTTTAGTTATGAACTAAATGCCCTAAATACCTGAGGGGGATGAAACCTAAAACGAATCTTGTTATTATTTTTTGAATTGTATGATAAATATTTAACTTGTTCTTAATTATGTGTTCTTAATTCTTGTTTTGATATCCTAGGATACTGATTCAAGATAAGCTCTTATTCAAAGGAGAAATAGACACTGTCTAAGAGTACATTTGTCATAATTAAGCGTAGTTGATTGCGCGCTTAGAGATAGGGTGACAAGATTTTGCTGGATTAGGGTGAAACCTAATAAGGAGATCCATAGATCAAGTTAATGGAACCCTAGGGTGTTAATTAGAGAAAAGTCTCAATTATTCAATCTAGGGATTAGACGTTATTAGTCTTGAATAGGGATAATAACATAACTTAGGGATCTCTATGAAACAAGTTAAATGAATAAATTGTCCGATTCAGAGCCAGAATAACAAGTAAACTCTAGGTGGATTTTTCCTTAGGTATTGTCTTAATTTAATCGTTTTCCAAAAGTAATCTCCCAATTCTACTTTCTGTGAATTCTTAGTTTAGATAATTAGTTAGTTAAAACAAAACCGCCTTATTTTTAGGCTAGATAATAAAAAGACAGTCATTACTAGTACTTTTAGTTCCTTTGGGTTTGACAATCCGGTCTTGCTAAAACTATACTATTGTTTAATAGGTACACTTGCCTACATCGCGCTAATAGTTAGTTTTAAGAACGATTAATTATAAATATTTAAAACCTATCACGAAATCACGCGATCAAGTTTTTGGCGCTGTTGCCGGGGAACTAAGATATTAGGAACGCTCAATTTTTATTACTTTAGCCATTTATTTTTCTTGCAAGTTAATTTTATTTTATTTTTTATTATTTATTAATGTACTTTTTCTTTTTCTTGGCAGGTTTTTATAGTTTATGACTAGAAGAAACCTGTCAGGACCACTACTCTTTGACGAAGAAATCGATCGCACAGTTCGCAGAAACCAAAGAGAAATAAGGCGAAGCTTAAGATACATAGAGAACGAGCAAGAGGACGATACTCAAACCCCAACCAAAGAGATGGCTGAAAACCAAGACAATCAGCTACCTCCTGCAATTGCGGTTAATCAAAATCCTACTCCACCCACTATGTATGATTATGCTAAACCTTCTTTAACAGGAACTGAATTGAGCATATTTAGACCTACTGTAGCTGTAAATACTTATGAACTAAAACCTAACACTATTCAAATGATACAGCAATTTGTTCAGTTTGATGGTTTGCAGGATGAGGATCCCAACGCTCATTTAGCAAACTTTTTGGAACTATGCGATACATTTAAAATTAATGGTGTTTCTAATGATGCCATTCGTCTTTGGTTATTCCCTTTTTCATTGATGAACAAAGCTAAACAGTGGTTGAACTCGTTACCACGTGGATCAATTACTATTTGGGAACAAATGACAGAAATTTTTTTATTAAAATATTTCTCGCAGGCTAAAACAGCCAAATTACGTAATGATATCTTTTCGTTTGTGCAGATGGACTTAAAAATTCTTTATGATGCATGAGAGAGATATAAGGACCTACTGTGAAGGTGTCCTCACCATGGTTTACCCCTATGGTTGCAAGTTCAAACATTCCATAATGGCCTGAATCCTTCGACTCGACAAATGGTTGACGCAGCTGCTGGCGGAACCATCAATAATAAAACACCTGAAGATGCTTTTGAGTTTATAGAGGAGATGTCACTGAATAACTATCAATGGCAAGTCATGAGGACAAAGCCAACAAAAACAGCTGGTGTTTAAACGTCGATTCGGTCACCATGCTCTCTAATCAGGTAGAACTCTTGAATAAGAAAATTGATGGTTTTCTTAGTTCTTCATAGGTTCACCCAGTAATGCAATGCGAAGCAAGTGGAGGTGGATCAAGCAATTCGGAATACCAACCTTATGGCCACAACATGGATAACGAGCAGTTAAATTACATGGGTAATAATTCTTGATCTCAAAATAATCCATATAGTAACCCTTACAATGCATGTTGGAGGAACCACCCAAATTTCTCATGGGGAGGCCGAGGAAATCAGAGACTACCTCTAGGCTACCAAAACCACCCTACCAACAGGAAAATAAGCCAAACCTTAAAGAGATGCTCTCAAAGTTTATATCAGTGTCAGAAACTCATTTCCAAAATACCGAGATTGCACTTAAGAATCAACAAGCATCGATCTAAGGGCTTGAAACGTAGATAGGCCAGCTGTCCAAACTAATCTCCGAACGGCCACAAGGTAGCTTGCCAAGTAATACTGAACCCAACCTAAGGGAACAGCTCAACGCGATTAATGTTCAAGATAAAGAAGAATTCGTTGAGCTTGAGCCAGAACCAAAGCAAGAAACTGTGGTGAGCAGAGATCAAGATGAGGTAGGTCATAATAAAAACAAATCAGTGAATTTCAAATATAAACCTCGTGTGCCATACCCCAACGCGACAAGGAAAGACCACTTAGATGAACAATTTGGTAAATTTCTTAAACTCTTAAAAAAATTACACATTAACTTACCGTTTATTGAAGCCCTATCGCAGATGCCAAACGTAGTGAAATTTTTAAAGGAATTTTTAGCAAATAAGCGGAAGTTGGACGAGGCATCGCATGTGGAGCTAAACGCAGTTTGCTCAGTTATTCTCCAGAATAAACTACCCAACAGACTTAAAGATCCAGGGAGTTTTACGATTCCTTACTTAATTGGTAGTTTAGATGTTAATAATGTATTAGTTGATTTAGAGGCTAGTATTAACGTCATGCCCTACAGAATGTTCAAAAAATTAGGTCTCGGAAAACCCAAACAGACTAGGATGAGTATTCAATTAGCAGACAAAACTATAAGATTTCCTAGGGGTATTATTGAAGATGTGCTAGTTAAAATCGATAAATTTATATTTCCCGTTGACTTCATTGTTTTAGACATATATGAGGATAGCAACACTCCTTTGATTTTAGGAAGTCCCTTTTTAGCAACTGCTAAAACGATTATTAATGTTGGCACCGGTGAACTCACACTCCGTGTAGGAGACGAAACAATCACCCTTCAAGCTCGCAATTCTGGCAGCACATCGAAAATTGAAGATGATCGTTTAACCCACTCTACTAAAACTGACAATATGGCATAACCTACTTTGCAGGAAATGAGTCTAAAGGAAGCACATGAGTCATTCTCAAGCAGTAGCAGAGGACCTGTTCATGAAGATCGAAGGCTACAAATCGAGGAGCTAGATGAATGGCGGACACATAAACCGAGAACACACGATAAACCAGAACTACGCTAGAACGAGCTCAACACCTTCCCACATCAACTTAAGGTTGGAGATAAAGTCTTATTAGATGTCGCAGATCCTCACATTGTCACTACCACACCGAATGAAGAAATTCCTCTTACGGCACTTAGTATTTTTCCATTCGGTACAGTCGAGGTAAGTAATCCCAAGTTCGACACCTTATTTTGATGAGAATGATAGCAGGAATGAGGAGTATAAACTGCTCGAACCACCATGACCATTCAATGGAGAGGTAAGTCGAGCTTAGACTATAAATAAGTGCTTCTCGGGAGGCAACCTGAGCACTAACTGTATTAACTTCTTTCAATCTTAAGTGTTTAACACCTAACTTACAATGGATCTCTTGAATACAGGTTTACCACATAGACACGGCCAAGCACACAGGCGTGCTTAGGGCCGTGTGAAAATAGGGAAAATATTTCCCTAACACGGGCTACGATAAATCGCCACGGCCGTGCGACATGGCCGTAGGTGAACTTGCCAAAACAACAAGGGCGTGAGACACGCCCGTCAATTTAACACGGGCGTGGGCCTCCATACACGGGCATGGGAGAAGCGAACAATGCAAAACACGGTCGTGCAACACAGCCGTGCACACCCACACACCCAAGGAACACGGGCGTGGGTTAATTGTCAGATGCACCCAAATTTCAAATTCGCGAATCACACGAGTGAAAATTGGGGAACACAGGAGTGTGCCATGGCCGTGTTCCCCAAAATCTATAAATAGGCTGCACTATTCATTGCCTTCTTCACTCAAAAACCCTAACCCTAGCCGCTGCAAGTCTACACGCCCTCCCTGCCATGCCCGTGCCCCACTACCCACTCCATTTTTTTATGCCCGACCTCTCTCCCTTAGCGTTTGTTTACTCTTTTTACCTCTATTTTACTTATTTTTAATGTTTACTATTAAAATAATCTATATTTTTCACATACTATTTCCACTCTTGCTTATTATTATCATTTGATTTGCATTATTAGATTATTTCTCATACATTTCATGTTGAATTGAGTTATTAGGAAAGCCTCACTCTTTTGTCATACCCATGCCATTACTATGCTCATTCCCATGCCATTACAATGCTAATGTCATGAAATTATACTATCAAAATAATTATGTTGGTTGAGTTTGGTTAGTATTAGTAATTGTGGCTGAAATTATGATTTTTATTTAAAATTTGTTTTGACCATTCCTCAAGATGAATTAATGGTTTTGATTGCAGGTACCATGTCGTTTTCACGAGGAAAGAAAATTGCCGTACCTGCTTCCAAGAAAAGGAAAGGAGCGTCATCTTCCTTGGGTCTTACCGCGAAAGTTCGTCACCCTTTCCTGAGGTTCCCCATCGGGCCGGAAGAAGAACTCTTCCAAATACTCCAGGCCCGACCTTTAATTGCGGGCTGCTGCATCGATTGGGCTGTAGTAGAATAAGTTTAGTTGGCTGATGCGATTTAGGCCCTCCTTACCATAGACCCTTGGGAGCTTTTCTTTGGGATCATTGAGCCGACATATCTCGAGCTTACGATGGAATTATGCCCCACAATTCATCTTTAGACCGTGATGATGAACTACGATGATCCCGGCATGGTGCAATTTCGCCTAGGCTGATTAGTCCACCGGCTCAGCCTCCCAAAATTTGGTACTGTACTAGGTTTATATATGAAGGAATTCAAGGAGGAGAATGACTTACATGCTCTCAACTGCCACATCCATCGTTCTCCTTCACGGTGCTGGGACGCACTAGTACTAGGTGGGGCCACCTATAATCCTAGCTGCTCTAAGGCATCGGCTCTCCCTCCATCTCTGAGGTACCTACACGCCATTTTGGCTCACACGATTACAAGAAGGCGAGAGAGCACTGGCGTCATCAACATTCACAACGCCTACTTTCTATGGTGTATTTCACATGGGCATGTCATCGACCTTGCCTATTTCATTGCCCTCACCATTCAACACCAGACGAAGCCGCATAGGAAGGGGGTCATCTCCATTGGCCCCTATGTTACCCGGTTGGCTCGACACTTCGGGCTCTTCAACACCGCGGCCCAAGAATCATCTTTAACCCTCATTAGACAGATGTCTTCACAAAGCTTCTCGAGCATGCTTAGCATGAGGATGATCGAAAAGCGCCGAGGAACCTACCCTCCTCAATATCGTCTCGCCTAATCTACCGAGGAGGAGGCCTCCGAGGACATTCTTGATAATGTCCCCCCACAGCACGAGGACCAACCGTCTCAGCCACCACCACCTTCTCGTCCAGTTCATGCGGCAGCTTCATATGCTGACATTTCTTAGCGCGTCACTCGATTCGAGCAGCAGTGTTTTCAACTATTTGACAACATTGATGCTACTCTACAGTAGATTTGTCAGCACCTCCACATCTCATTGCCAGTCCCACCTCGCAAACCATCCAACGATGATGATGTTTAAAAACATTTATTTATTATTTTATGTTTTTAGTTTTATTTTATTTTAAGACTACTTTTTATTTTTCTTTCATCTTTCCTTTATTAGGATTTATAATTTTTATTTAAAATTTTTGAATTCCGACTATCTCCTACCGAGTAATCATTCTTCCTTATATATTTTCTAAAAGAGTTCTTGATGCTATCACAGTGATAAAGAGCTCCAAAGCTCACTATTACTCAGGGACTCGAAACTCTACTGGGAAAGGTTCTCCACGACTGCTATGTCCTGCTCGACCACGACCATAACCAATTTCAGATATAATATTCTTTTGGCGCAGGACTTATGGACTAATGAACCTCTACCACCGCCAGAGTATCCTCGTCCACCCTCACGCTGATTTTTCTTCGAAACTCCAAATCAAGGAAATTCATTCAGGACTCAGGAAGTTTCACTTCTCTCCCTATCTTATTTTCACATTCTATTCCTATATCTATCTTTGTACATTGAGGGCAATGTACATCTTAAGTGTGGGGGTATTTATTTCACTATCAGAAAAATTCCTGAATGACTGCCTTGTTCTCTTGAAAAGCTTTCATATCGTATTTGGGATAAATTTTGATTGATTTATGATTTTGATTGATATATCTTGAATTAAAACATAGGCATTTATGCATTGATTATTTAAACTTCAAGACATTAAGGAATCGAGCATGATAAGTTGATTTTTAAGTAATTAAAATTTTAGGTTTTTTCCCCAAAGTTTAGGTATTATATTGAGTTGGAATTCACAAGTTTAAACATAAAAAAACCCATAATTTTTGTGAGATCTTGAGCTTTCAAGAGCATCTATTAATTCTTTCATGCTCACTTTCATTATGAGTGTGTCAGTATTGAACTATTATTCTAGAACTTGTTTGATTATGCATGTCAAGACCACACTATTTGATTTGATATGTCAAAATGAGAAAGGCACTTAGGATTAACCCACTCATGCCATGAAAAGCCTACCTCCACAATTAACCCTTAGTAAACCCCGTTGAGCTAACAAGCCATTTCTTATATTAACCTTAATATTAACCCTTAACCCATTATTGTTGAAATCCCCTAAATTAATTTGATCCCCATTTTTGTCGAGATTGGAATTGAAATAGTTGCTTAGCTATGTTTTATTCTACTTTGTAATTTAACTTGTTCTTAAAAAAATGTATACATTTTAGTAGTAGTAATCTTCTGAGGTAAAGAAGTTAAATTCCATATTCTGAGAAAAGCTCGGTTGTACGTAATTGATGACTAGCTATTTTTCTAGTTAGGAAAATTTTCAATTCAATCTCGATTCGAACCATTTCTTTCAGCTTGTGACCACACCCCCTAACCAAAGCCACGTTATAACCCTCTAAAGACCTTTTGATTGATGTATCATCTCAATTTATAGTGGTGGAGATTTGATTTTCATGCAAGCCTATGGTAATAATTTTTCATTATTGACTATTGAGTGCTTCATTTATTGTCCTTAAAAACCTTGAGTGATTTGAGTGAATCTTTAGTGAGGATGTGAAACTCTGTGATATTCTGAATCAAAGGTAATTACTTAGATGATGGGAGACACCTATGTTTTCAGGATAAAATGCTCAACTTGGAATGTTTGAAACTTTGATGTTCTTTTAGTTGAATTCTTAATGTATGATTACTTATAGATTATTTTGAGATATTATCGATAGAAATTATAAGTTGAGAAGGATTTATTTTGATTATGAGTTGAGGATTTGCTTGAGGATAAGCAAATGCTTAAGTGTGGGGGTATTTGATAAACCGTAATTTATACATATTTTTACCCCATGCTTAACGCATTTTATGGATGATATTTCCTTAGAATTGGTGAATTTGATGCTCCTAATGCCTTAATTTCATGTTTTATACTTAGGAGAGCGAAAGGAACGAGAAACAAGCCAAAAATAGAGAAAATGTGCCAAAGTACGAAATCAACACGACCTGGACTTCCTCACACGGGCAGACCACACGGCCGTGTCAATTTGCCAGAATCGAAGCACGACTCACATGGGTGTGGCACACGGGCGTGTCCCTGCCGAGTCCAAGTTTAGTCCAATTTTGAAAAGGCCAATTTTGAGGGTTTTTAGGCATTCCAAAGCCTATAAATACACCTTAAAGGAGGAAGAAAAGAGGGAGGCACAGAGAGGGAGGAAGGTATTACTCGAAGAAAGCCAATTGTTCCATATCAGAAGTCGGATTTCATCAAGACTGAAGATCTCCCCTCAATTTCCCTTCAGGAGTTTTGGGTTTTCTTTATGTTTTGTATTCATTATTCTTCTGAGATGTTTTCCTTTTTAGTTATGAACTAAATCCCTTAAATACCTAAGGGGGATGAAACCTAAGACGAATCTTGTTATTATTTTCTGAATTGTATGATAAATATTTAACTTGTTCTTAATTCTTGTTTTGATATCCCAGGATACTGATTCAAGATAAGCTCTTATTCAGAGGAGGAATAGACCCTGTCTAAGAGTACATTTTTCATAATTAAGCGGAGTTGATTGCGCGCCTAGAGATAGGGTGACAAGATTTTGAAGGATTAGGGTGAAACCTAATAAGGGGATCCATAGATCGATTTAAAGCAACCCTAGGGTGTTAATTAGAGAAAAGTCTCAATTATTCAATCTAGGGATTAGATGTTATTAGTCTTGAATAGGGATAATAACATAACTTAGGGATCTCTACGAAACAAGTTAAATGAATAAATCGTCCGATTCGGAGCCAGAATAACAAGTAAAGTCTAGGTGTATTTTTCCTTAGGTATTGTCTGAATTCAATCGTTTTCCAAAAGTAATCTCCCAATTCTACTTTCTGTGAATTCTTAGTTTAGATAATTAGTTAGTTAAAAAAAACCGCCTTATTTTTGGGCTAGATAATAAAAAGACAGTCATTACTAGTACTTTTAGTTCCTTTGGGTTCGACAATCCAGTCTTGCTAAAACTATACTACTGTTCGATAGGTACACTTGCCTACATTGCGCTAATAGTTAGTTTCAAGAACGATTAATTATAAATATTTAAAACTTATCCTGAAATCACACGATCAGTCCCCAGCCTGTGCAAATTTATTTTTCGATTCGAACTTACAGGGGTTTTTACACGGCTTGGCACATGCCCGTGTCCATGACCCATTTCTCCCACACGGCTATGACACACCCGTGTCTCAGCCCGTGTTCAAAAACCTTGACATTCTTTTTCTAACGTCAGCAACCCCTTAAGGGCACACGACTACGGCACACGTCCGTGTGTTAGGTCGTGTCCTCCATACGGCTGAGACACACGACCGTGTCTCTACCCGTGTGTTTACTACCATCCATACTAACTTGTAAAATTGAGGTGCAGGGGACACACGACCAGACTACACGCCTGTGGGGCAAGCAGTGTGTCACATACGGCCTAGACACACGCCCGTGTGTCTGCCCATGTGGACAAAAATAAGGCTATCTACCAAGCCTTTTTGCCACCCTTACTTACACCAACCTACACAATATCAACCAAAACCAATCCAAGCATAACACATATGAACAAATCAACCACAACCATGAGAAATTTGCATCAAATTTCTTTAATAATAATCAATATTAGCCAACATTAATGGCCTATACAAAATGAATATCACATCCATTATATGAGCCAACACTTGTGGCTAAACTAACAGGACACTAAACAAAAGATTTAAGTCCCTATACATGCCACAATCAAAATATTTAAACTAGCTATACCAAAAGCTTCAGGTGATAGTGTGATCGATGCCTCCGATGTCCCTTGATTTCTGATACTAACTTGGTGGAACTATAAGAAAATGGAAAAGAGAGGGAATATGCATAAAGCTTAGTAAGTTGCATATAAATAAGTAACAACATCAACCACGAATATTATTAATCAACACACATTCTTGAAAAACAAAGATAAATATCACCACATGCTTTTATATCGCAGGTATAAGCCAAAGACTACAATATCATCCCCAAGATCATTTCCATAGCTAGAACTTACTCATGTCATTCTTACCATCAAGGTAACACAACTAGACTCATTTCTCATGAGTTTCGAATAAGAACCTGTACCACTCACAACATGATTATATCATCCAATATCACTCTCATAAGCTTTTAAAATAACCCGTGAAACTATTGGAATAATAAAAGATATCTGATAAGCTTTACACAAGAGGGTGAATTTACCGATGCCATGTCCCAAACATGGTTTTACACTAGCTCACAATTCGAGGCCGATGCCATGTCCCAGACATGGTCTTACACTAGCTCTCATGTCAAGGCCAATGCCATGTCCCAAACACGGTCTTACTTTGGCTCTCATAAGGTGGCCGATGCCATGTCCCAGACATGGTCTTACACTACCACACATATCACCCAAACGTCATAGCATGGATATCCAATCTATTCCTAGGTTCAATCGGGACTTTACTACATTGAATTTCAACATGCATTATTCATAAGCAATTTCAACCATATTAGACAAAATTAATCATTCAACGCATAATAATGATAAATCTGTCTTACTTACGTACAACTTACCTCGGTATACAAAAAGTGGCGACTAATTGGATTTAATCTACTTGTTTGGCCTTCTCCCGATCTAGGTCTGGATTTTGTATTTCTTAATCTAGAATGTAAAAATTCACTAATTAAATCATCTTATTAATCAATGCATTTCATAAATCATATTTTGGCAAAACAACCATTTTGCCCATAGACTTTTATAAAATTACTATTTTACCCCTAGGCTCGTAAATTGATTTTTATCAAATTTTCTCACCAACCAAGCCTATCCAAATTCTTTTTATACTAAAAGAAGCCCACAATTCTCATTATTTTACACATTTACCACAGATTTATAACTTATGCAAATGGTCCTTAGTTAGGGTTTCCATGAAAATAACTTCACAAAAGTTGTTTGTTTTACAACCAAGATTCATTTTCTTCCATAAAAATTTAGCAAACAACATGAAAAATCTTGTGGTTAAATCCTAGACTTTCAACCATTTTGCAAAATAGTCCCCTCATTAGCTAGATTATGCTACAAGGGTCCCAAAATTACAAAAATTATCAAGAAAGGCCATCAAAATCACTTACTCGTAAGGGTAAAGAGTGGCTAAAATTTTGAAGCTCAAAAACCCCTAAAGTGGCTGATATTTTTGGTGGTATGGATAAGAGATGAAAAAGATGACAACCCTTTTTCTTTTTATTTTTTTCTAGTCAAAATTAAGTTACTAACTTCACCTAATTTTGACTTTTCTACTCCTATTTGTCTCTATGGCCAGTCACCCTACTGAAATGGGTTTATTTGCCCTTTAAAGACCCCTATTTATGAATCTTTAGCTATTTAACACCATTTGTTAGAAGAACAAAACTTTTCCCTTTTATGCGATTTAGTCCTTTTTCGCAATTGAGCATGCAATCACTAAAATTATTTCACCAAAATTTTCATGCATTCATATAAACATGCTATAACACATAAAATAATATTAAAAATAATTTCTTCGACCTTGGGTTAGTGGTTCTAAAACCACTGTTCCTACTAAGCCCAAAATTGGGCTGTTATAGAATGATTAGAATTGGTTGAATGTAATGTTATAGGATGTATTTTGGTTGATTTTGTGCAGATATAAAGGTGCAATTATACAGCAAATGGTTCAATGGTATAGTCGACATGAAATAGGTGCCAAATGGCCTAATTTTTATAAAAATTAGAGTCATTGTTGCGACATTGATTTTTCCTCGTTGCAATGTTGGCCAATAGTTTGTGATGTCCCAATGACAAGTGGTTTGCGTCGTGATGTGACATACTATTTTGGCAACGTGACGATGTAGAGGAGATGATGCCACAAAATCAGCCCTAAATTTTTAAAACTTTGCAATTTGGTCATATTTCATACTCGGGTCAACAAAAAAGCTTTATAAGCTTGATTTTGTCTCGTAAAAGTTTGAGTATCATATTATGAATGAGTTTAAGTTATAAATGTCTATTTGATTGATATAATTATTTTATTTTTGTGGATGTTGTGCCGATAATAAATATGGTATCATGAAGCTTGGACTCGGCAATTGGGTCGGGCTCAAGGTGTTACAGATGTATTGAAAGCCTGAGTTCAATTGGTGATAAATTTGAAAGTCAGTATGATGGATATACAACTTTTACATGGCCTGTTATAGTTTTGATACTTGAGAATGCACATTTAGGGTCTTTTTACCATTAAGTCTCAATATGGCATGAACGTGTCTTGAGACTATAAGAACAAAATTAACCTTATTGTTCAACCTAAATGTTTAGTGTCTCAAGACTTGTCAAGCTAGCCTCAACAAAATTAATCACTCCTTAGTGTGTGTGCACTGAGAAAGATAAATAATGCAAACAAATATAAATAAGTGCTGTGTACTGCAAGTATATATGTCAAAGTATAATATAGTTTTAACTTATAATGAAATATGAAAGTATTTTGAGGATCATACCCTAAGGAAGTATGAACTAAATTGAATTAAAGAAGAGCAACAAACATGCAAAGCGAAGTATAAATAGTTATTTATCTACTCACTATAGTACAACTATGTTGAAAAAATTTTGATTCAAAAACAGTTTTCTTGGATAGCAAAAAATAAAAATTTTGCAAATCGAGTTAGTTTATGAAATTTATAGCAATAAAACCTTTATCGAAATCGCACCTATGTTTTTTCTAAACGGATCCTTGTCATTCCCAACTTTCAACCAGTTGGCCTTCTCTGCTATTCTCATACCACAAATTGCTTCGAGTGTGAGCTCGAACGATTCAAATCAAACATAGAACCAAAAATAGTTTTCTTTACTTTCAGTATGAAAACAAAATCTCTCTCAATAGAAACTGACAGAATTGTTATTTTAAAAAATAGAAGTAATACTTAGAGAATAAATTCTCACTATTTTCGAGCAGAATAATAATATCTCAAAGATTGTTTTTGTGTATTTAGCCCTACTAGTGCCATCTATTTATATGAAGAAGATGTGAGACCCTTGTTAAATTGTAAAACTGTATTTCAATAGGAAAAAAAACTCTTAGTTTAACTAGGATTAGTTGGGGCGACAACCTTAGTTAAACAAACTAGGGTTTGTCGTCCCTAACATTAAATATGAGGGGATATCGGTCCAATTACAAGTACATCCTAAACTTTTAACCTAGTATTTTATAATTGAATTCGAACTCAATACTTGTTTTTCTACTTCCCAAAATAAACATCATTAATTAATTTAAATAAATTAATTCTTGAATTAAATAATTTTCTCAATCCAATTCTCAATCCATTAAAATCATGACGACTTTACTATAAAAGAATCTATGAGAAAATATATTTAATATTTCTACATTCAAAAGATTCACTATGACCAATTAATTTATTTCCATTTTTGAACTTCAATTATTTAACTAATTAATTAAATAATAATTTAAAAAAGCATAAATTAAATTTTCAGGTCATTTTTATTTGGAGAAAACTATATTTATTTCCACATGTTTCCCATTTCTCTAGCTTTACCATTTCCATCCAATTATGTTCATTTTATTCAACATTCAATTCTTTTTTTTTTGTTTCAACAAACTAGCGAAGGGACCGATTGGACATATGTGATTAGGGCTAAAATGATTTTTAATTATGTTCTAGTTTTTTTCCTATTAATTATGAACTATTTTAGTCACAAAGTCATTCCACTATAGTATAGTGACTGAGCTCTCCTTAATGGCATACCATTATGAAAGTAATTCGATTGGTACTCATCCAATGATCTTGTTATCAATTGTTACCATTGTACGAATATCTTTAATTTCTTTGGGATAAATCCATTCTCCCAATATGATTATATTTTATCTCATGGTAATTGTCACACCCAAGTTTGGTAGGTCTAAGATTAAGGTGTATAGTAATAAAATAATCTGTTTGGTGAAGTATAATCCACCTAATTGCTTATTTTGGCGTATACGTGTAGGCGTATAGAACTTCCATATAAGTAATTGAAGATTTTATTTCAAGATATTCTGCTATTCAAAAGAAATGACTGTGTTAAGCGAAAAGGGGTAAGTATGTTATGAGTTATCACCAAAGGTATAGTACGCCTTGTTTGTCTAAAGTACTATGCTAGTTAGGTTATAAAGTAACCTGGTTAGGAGTCAACTAGATAGATTAATATGATATTTGTAAATGCAGAGTACTTATTTATGTTTCTCTTAGAAACTGTAAACCATTAAGAATCCAAATTTTGAAATGTGTGACACTTGTTAAGTTATATCAAGTAGGATGAGTCATATTTATATGTGTGAGAAGGATTCTGAGAAAGGTTCTTTTTCCTTCAATAGTACTTTCTGATTTCTTTTTCTTTCTTAAGTTTAATTGTATCTCTTCTTTATTAATATGGAAGTTATGGTTCTTAGTTAAAGAGTGGTTATTTCATCTCATGGTAAGTATTACAGCTCTGCATGTCAAGTTCTGAATGAGTAAGTCTGTATGTGATATTTGAACAGTAAGTTGTAAGTATAAGGATTTACATGGGGGTTATTAGAAATTAAGATGATAGTAATTTTCATGTAAATGACTTTTAATGGTGGTCATATGTTCTATAAGCAATTATTGTTTTTGGTTCGAGAAGGATGTCTGAGTCTAGAGATTAAAACTACAATAGGTAAGTATCAGGTGAGTCTCTACCCTAACTCTTTTATGTAAGTTGTTCAAGTAAAAGTAACATAGAAGATGATGATATTTATAAAGGTCTATTGAGAAGAATTTTGATCGGTATGTTTAGGAAAAGTTAGAGATAAGAAAAGTATGACTCAGTCAAGAATGTGAATAAATCTGGGTAAGTAAATGCTGAGATATGTCCCTTTTGTGAAGCCTCTAGTAAGACAGTTATATTGTTAACCAGCTTGGCAGATAACGATATGAAATCAAGTGTAAGACCATGAATTTAAGACATATGGCATCAAATTATACGAGAACACTCATGGTGTAGCCTCCAGTAAGTTGAAGACTGGATTGGTAGATCACGATACATGAATGTGTATAAGTCCACCCATGGCAAGATTTGATTATATGTATGTTCAATGTGTAGCCTTTGGTAATGTATAAATCGAATTGGTAGATCACAATACATGAAATTATATATAAGGTCATGAGGAAGAAACCCATAGCACTTTCTGTGAAAGTCTACCGAGACACAAACACATAAATTTGTATGATGCCTTTACTGTGTATTCTGTTTTGCCCTTGTGGTGCATTTTGCTAAGTCTGTCTGGTAAAGTATGCTTATTCGCCCTTATGGTAAGTTCTGGGTAAATTTGATTGTTCTGTGATAGATACTTCTATGGTAAGGTTAATTTGGTTGAATTAGATAAAGGAAATTCTAAAAAGAAATTTGTATATGTATGTTAAAAAGGGGTATTAGCCATGGTAATATATTAGTTTTACAAATGTGCATATTCATGGTTATGAAAGATATAAAAAATTATCATTTCAAGTTCGGTTACATTATAGTGCTAAAATCTGAGTATTTGATTTCCATCATATCTGAACAATGTCTTCTCTTCTTATGGAATCTCATAGAATTCAAGACATCGTTGTTTTAAGTATCCTAAATTCTGTAACAAAGTTTGTGTGAAATTCATCTGAATGGTTTGTATAGTTCATTATCAGTATGAGTATGTGGGTTTTGTTCAAGAATATGATTGGATTAGTGGATTGATGGAATTCAGTTCTGTGTAAGTATCCGCCAAGCGTGTATATATCCGCCAGTGATTAATATTTGTAAACAACTATTTTGGAATAAGTGTATATGTGAGGGATGGTCTGTGTGAAGTGGGCTCCAAAGGTATATTCTTTAAATAGTACTTTTGTGGTTAAGTGAAAGAAAAGATTAATGAAATGTATGAAAAGATCTTAAATTGGTCAGTTAAGAGAGAATTGGTAAGCTAAGAGTATGGTAGTTGGTGAATATGAGTAAGCTGAAACTGTAATAGTATCCACCCGTTATACAAATAAGTGGTTCAGAAGGATAGATAGCGCATCAATGTTCTACGAATATTATAAAGTATCCGCCAAGGTTTTCTTTTTTTTTCTGTAATAAAGTTCACTAAGTTCTCTTGAACTTACAATGTCTGTTATTGTTTTAGGTATTGTCGTAAGAGGATGCGCCAGGAAGGACTACGCCAGGAGTGCACCAGGGTAGCAGTGAAGTGGGTTATTATGCATACAGTGGAAAAGTGACGTAGAATAGGGTTACGCCCAAAGAGTCTGTCTTTAACAAAATTTTATAATGTAATGAGTTGTAACAAATTTGGATTAAAAATTTATACTTAATATTTTACCTCATTTTCAAATATTACGTCTCTTAGTTATATTAATAAGAAAAAGGTTTTAAGTAAAGATTGTTTGTCAACGTTTGATATTTTGTTAAGTATCGTGTGTAGTAACACCCGAGATCTGGACTCGATGAATCGGCTCGGGTTGAGGGCATTATAGTAACCATTACATCTTCCTTCATAAAAAGTTAATTACTATCAAATAGTAATCAAGTCATTCATAAAAAAAACGAATGACTCGTGGCCACGTTTACTTTTCAACTACAATGTAATGCCAATGAGAGGATACCATTTACCCATATCTTAGGCTATGAGTTTCACTGTTGTGAATCACATTACATATTGCAGAAGTTGTATCCCCAATGCACCAACTTTCGGTTCCTTAACCATTTGAACTCAAGCTTTTACTTACATCAAAGTGTACGAGTCACGCATATATAGTCTATCATCCACTCAGGATTAAGGTATGCCACACTTTGAACGTCATAAGTGAATAAATCCATAAACAGATTCAGGATCTATTCTTCTTGGGTTTAGTCTAATGTATTGTTAGTCTAGTCAGTCACATCTATGTCTCTACCTTCTAAGATTTATGCAACACCCTATACCTGACCTGATGCCAGGTTCAAGTACTGAATGTCACAATTAAACCATATTACTTAACGACCTTTCTAGCTTGATTTATTTACAGAATTAAACAACACCAAATTGTAAACCCATGTGTACCATACAACTTTATTCTAACTCCTTGGTTAACAACATGTTTCAAAAATTAAAGTTCAAATAAATTCTCTATTATACAAGTGCTAAAGTTCTTACAATCATTTTGTCATACTAAGCCCGTATATTTACACTTATTAAGACTTTATACTTAATTCAGTATAATGCACTTATCTAATCCCTGAGGCATAGCTTTTAAAGGTGCCTATCTATATACATGATACAACTGCGACGCCATTCGCATGGGCTTGGTGATGCCTAGCTTGGTCCCTCCACAACAACCTCAATTTGTTCCTAAATCTTGCATCCAAGGTAAAACACCCATAAGTTTGAATGAACTTAGTGATGATCTATACAATAAGGTTAGAAAGTTTAAAACTCCTTAAGTATCCTATGAGATTTAGCAGTTTGATTGCACAGACAACATGTCTGCATTCTTCGTGCATGACCTGTTAGGGGACTTATCAGTCTAATTTAGACGTAATTGTACTCTTTTTTACTCCTCTCTCTGAGATTTGAATTCGTATAGCTTCATTATAGACTTTCCTTTTTACCTTTTCGATTTGCCCTATTATAAGATAACTATATACACAATTATGCAGAATGGTGACTACTATTGGTGGACTTGCAAGTATCTTATCACAACAACAGATTCTTACCCTGATCTTTTTATTCCATATCGAACACTATGTAGACATACCATATTATCTTGACAATTACCTTCTTATGACTTAACCTATGAGTATACCCTTCTTTTACGAAGACCTATTTACTAACATCCTTATTTGTGGCCTTTTAGTATAAGATTTTGTTGATAGTTAAGCACCCCTTTTCCCTTATAGACTCATACAAGTAAGATAGTCCCATAGGACTTTACCACCTCAGACCATCCGACATGATATTCCCAACAACAGTTAGTGTCCAGTGGACTATTTCATCCTTATATTGTCCTTGGTGGACTTCCATATTAAATAGTCTTAAGTGGACTTCCAGACACTAAATAGTGCTAGTAGACGTCCTCTTTCCTTGTGACTTCCACTTTTATTCCTTGACAGGCTTTCCAGTTTTATTGTCCTGGTAGACTCCATTTTTCTATAAAGCGTACCTGTCCTCCACTAGATTATGTCATGGTTTTCCATGGATTTTTTACTCCATAGAGTCAGTAAACCTCTTCAATGTAACACCCCTTACCCGTATCTGATGCCAGGACAGGGTTCGAGGCGTTACCGGACTTAAACGTAACCATTTCTTAAAACTGGGCCATAAAATTTCATTTAAATTAAAAACACTCCATCACATGCATAATGTCCCTTATGCGAGCTACCGAGGCTCAAAACATGCATTAAGGGCAGTTTGGGACTAAACCGAGAACTTTGGAAAGTTTTGGGAAAACTGAGGAAAAGTTTTCATGAAACATGGTCACATTCCCGTGTTTCTTAAACCCACCCGTGCCCTCAGGCTGTGTAACTCTCTGTTTATGATGTCAGCAAAACAAATTGAACCACACGGCCAGGCCGCATGCCCGTGTGCTAGGTCGTGTACTCCATACGGATGAGACACAAGGCCATGTCTCTGCCCGTGTAGCTAACACTTAGGCTATTTATCAAGCCTTTTATGTTACCTTTAAATCCTCACATCTTTATAAACATTAAGGACACATATCATTACATCATTTTAATGATTTAGCATCCCGTAATACGACACATTCATAACATTAACATCGTTGTGCACATATTTCACACACTCACTTAACGTCAAGTCAAGACATAACTATACATATTCACTCGCCCTGACATATGACGACCACTTTTACTTTTGGTCTGTGGTTGCTAACCAATCCATTAAAATCCATGTTCAAAAATTATCAAACCATTTCTATATTACACATTTAATTCATGACTATGACCATCTCGAATGGTCATAAAGCATGCATCCAATTCACATGTCATATTACCAACCATGCATGGCAAACAACCACAACCCCAATCACATCATCACATCATATGCATGAAGATATAGCATACATAAAAATGTTTACACATAAAGATAAGTCTCTATACATGTCACTCACTTAAAAACGTTTAACATAGGTACAATACTCCAAGGGTGATGGCTTGATAGTGTGATGTTGCCTCTGACAATCTCCAACCCCGAGCTAACCTGACAACACTAAAGAAAAGGGAAAGGAAGGGAGTAAGCTTTATAGCTTAGTAAGACCGTATGAAAATAATAAGCAATTTATCAACTTGCTTCTCAAGATAATACAACCATAGTTGTACTTTTACTTATATTCAGATCAAGCTGTTTCCTCGAGTCATAGTCACTAAATTATTTATATCTAGAGCTAAGGAACTCCAAATCGAATCTTCCAATTTTTCTTGAAACTAGACTCACATATCTTCTTACCATAAAATTTTCAAAATTTTTTGTTTAGCCAATCAGTACAGTTTATTCTTTAAATTCACCCCTTTTACGTTGTCCAATAGTTCTGACCCTTACTACGCTGTCCAATAGTTCTGACCCTTACTCACTAAAAATTAATTTTCTCATGATATGGGACTCAGATGATGTTCTCGTCTATTTATTTTGAAAGTAGACTCATTGAGAATTCTAAGCATATAAATTATAACCCATAAATATTTTTTTATAATTTGGTTTTCTCAAATCAGAACAAGGGATTTCAAAATTCATTCTGACTCTGTCTCACAACAATGTAAATATTTCATAATATGAAACTCTTTTGCTTACACCGTTTCTTCTATGTGAAACTAGACTCATTAGAATTTAATTTTATATTTTATTCAGCTTCTAACTCAATTTCAACAAATTTTGGTAGATTTTCAAAGTCAGACAATGGCTACTGTCCAAAACTGGTTCAATGCAATTTAATGATCACTAAGTTTATAACACATTTGCAAATCATTTCTACCATCATGGTAAAAATACATATTTATACATCATAAGCATGAACCCATAATCACAAGGTCATCATAACCTGACATAATAAACATGAGTTTACATATCATTCAAACCTCTTTAACTTACTCTTCACATATTCTCATTCTTGCCAAAAACAACATGTATCAAGGCCATTACACATGAGTTAAGTGTACATACCTGTACGACATGAAATGTAACTTACAACTATTCTCACCATTGATTTACCTCAATGGGACCATCATCATATCATACTTCGAATTACCTGTTGAACACTCAGAATACTATTGGATACACAGAAACATTGAACATAATTGCCATATACGTAGCTAGAACCAACTCATAGCGCGCAAAATATGTAGCCAAAGCTATCACATATTATGTAATGCCCACATTTGAGCTACTCACGGGTCTGTACACAAAGTCAGCACCCAGACCCCAAAGCATTATCATGCAATGCTAGCTCATTGAGCTACTCACGAGTCTATACCCAAAGTCAGAACCCAGACCCACATTACATAAATCACTTATCCCATGAACTCAGACTACAACTCATGAGTTCAGATCGCATGGTTTCTCATGACATATCACGTGTATCCTAGACTATTCCTAAGGTTCAAGCGGGATTTTTTTCTTAACACATTGTCGTCGCACTTACTCGTAATGTCATTTTCCAACATACATTTCATACTTTCATGATAATCAAGTAAGCATATATGTATATTCTTGATAACAATAAAACATCTCAATACTCATTTTATCAAAATATTAACGTTTGGCATCACTTTCTCATACATAATATCACCAGCATATAACTCAATTTAATTTTAGAAAAATAAGTTTCAAATATATTAGCAATAATATGGATAACATGCTTAAATTAGTCACACGGACTTACCTCGAATGCAATTTCGACTAATTACGCCATTTTAGTCCATAACCTTGTACTTTCTGATTTAAGCCCAAATCTCGATTTTCTTGATCTATCATGATGAAATTCACTTATTTAATCATTACATTAATTAAAACATTCTAAAATTCGCAATTTGGAAAAATGACAGTTTTGCCCTTAGACTCGTAAATTGATTTTTTATTGAATTTCCTCCTTTAACAAGCCTAGCCAAATTCTTTTTATAACTATAGCAACTCATAATTTCAATTATTAATCACATTACTCTCTATTTTACAACCTTTATAAAATGGTACTTTTAGGTGTTTTCATGCTAACACCTTTCACAAAAGTTGTTTATTTCACAACTAAGATTCATTTTCTTCCATAAAAATGCAGCAAACAACATGAATGTTCTCATGGTAAAACCCTAGACTTTCAACCATTTTGCAAAATAATCCCTCCATTAGCTAAATTAAGCTACAAGGGTTCCAAAAATACAAAAAAATTATCAAAAATAAGCACCTAAATCACTTATTTGCAAGGGATAATAATGGCTGATATTTTTGAGTCTTCAAAACCTCTTATTTGCTGGAAATTTCAGTGGGGAGAAGATGAGAAAAAAGATGATATCTTTTTCTCTCTCTTTTATTTCTATTTTATTCAATTTTAAGTCACCAACCCACCTAACATTGACAACTTGGTCAAATCTTGTCCCTATGGCCAGCCAAGCTTCTTTTAAGGGCCTATTTGCACTTTAAACACCTCCAATTTTGGTCCCCTAGCAATATAACACCTTTGGCTAGTAAAAAAGAACTTTTTCCCTTTATGCGATTTAGTCCTTTTTCTAAATTAAGCTCATAAACGCTAAAATTAATTCACCAAAATCTTCATGCGCTTATATAATCATGCTATAACACATAAAATAATATTGAAAATAATTTATTCGACCTCAAAATAGTGATTTCAAAATCACTATTCTGATTAGGCCCAAAATCGGGATGTTACATTCGAGGTGTAGCTCCGTAGAGCCTGTAGATCATTTACACGATGTCAGTCCAAAGAGCTTGTAAGCCATTTACTTAGTGTCGCTCCGAAGAGCCTGTAAACTATTTACACAGTTTCACTTCGAAGAGCCTATGGACCATTTACACAGTGTCGCTCCTAAGAGCTTGTAGATAACCATTTCCAACCAATCCTTCTTAAGTCCCCTTTCAATCTTCCCATTCCTCCATTACGCCAAGTTTTTCCTATCTCTAGCTACCCCGCTAATTAATTCCTTTTGTACTCTGCATTTTAAAGACAAACATAACACGCATATTGTCATATTCACTAACGCAGCAGGGAGTACACCACATAATAATGTATAAATACACAAACACATCATACATTTAGAGAACATACTTGCAGGCATTCATATATTTATGAAACTTTATGCAAGCATAACTTTCTCAATCATCGTAATCATATACAACCATAGAATTGAAACTAAACTCAAAGCAGACATATGAGCAGAAAAATTGAAGCAACACAACATCCATCCAACACCCAAAAGTAGAGTACAAAAACTCACCTGCTATCTTTCGTCCTCGCCAACTTAGCCTTTCCAATTCCAAAGCCTCGTTCATCCTGGCCGCTAAACATGATAACAAAATATAACGATTAAATTGAAGGCATTCAAGATTTAAATACCCGAATCCAATTTCATACAAAAGTTTCCAAAGATTTCATAAACCCTTAACTTCTCTTTTTCTCAAATTCATGAATGCAGTAAGATTAAGAAGCTTAATAGTTCATTAGATTCACTACATTTTAGACTTAGACCTCACGATCACTATCCCATGCAAGCTTTCCTCAACTTTCTCTTATTTAGAGTAGCTAAAGAAGATGGTGCAGAAGAGAAGAAAATAAAACAAAATGGAGAAGAATTATGCTTACAGAATGATCCTTCTCACATAGACATATATATATTTATATCCCCTTACGCACAGTCTCCATAGTCCCAAATAACCGTCCATTGCTAATCATTTTATTTTCCACTAAGGAAGCAGTCGGTTCCAACTTAATTAAACCAAAATTGAGACCCAACTAATTACCAATCAATAGAGCTCGTCAACTTACTATCTCTTGAAATTAACTCCAAAAACCTTTCTTAATTTTGGGACCTTATTGAAAATCGGTTGTGAAAATTCGTCTACTCTGGTATCTAAGACAAGGCATCTCCCCAATTGGACTTGATAGACAACTTATTAGTCTTTCGATCAGTTTATTCATTTCCACTAGAATAAGGACATATTTAGGTTTGTCTACTATTATAAGTTATCTTTCTTTATTATGATCCAACCACCTAATACCGCTTAGAATTAGTTAAACACTAGACACATTAAGCTAATATTTGCTTCTATTTTGCTTTACATGCAAAAACCACGTAAAGAAAGTATACAAAGGGTATTAATGTAATTCATGAATAATTTTATTAACCAATTTTTTGAAAAAATTACAAGTGTACATAGACGGAAATACTATACTTATGACACCAGATCCAACAATCTCCCACTTGCCCTTGTGTGCAATGGAACAGGTCAAATTGTAATATAGTTTTGTTTTTACAAGGGATGTTTATTTAAAATAAATTATAGGTAAGAAATCTCACACTGACTCGATCTAAATAGTACACATATCTAAATCATATTACGATAAAATAAAAACAAGATGGTTTGTAGAATAAACTAAAAACTAAATAGCAAAATCAAAATTAATATAAAAGAAATAGAAAGGTGACTCACTCCTATGTTCATATTTTTATAGTATGCCTAAAGACCAAGGATGCGCTAATTGTAATTACATTCTTGTTTTACCTTGTTTATTAATATAAGGCATTGCCATTATTATTCCAGTTTCTTTTTCTGTGTATGTAAATAAATTGAGTTGTAATAAAGTCCTAAGAAAATATGATTATTCTTAAAAGGTCCTTAACCAAGTATTATTTTGGGCTTGGACAACAATAATGTATTGAGACTTATGTGTAGTTGATTGATGAAAAAAAGTTTTCATTGATGTAAAGATGTCAAAATCAATACATGACATGTGTTAGAGAATAACGTATTAGACTGACCCGTTATGGGTATGTTTCATGGATTATTATGTAGTAGTCACAAAATTACTCATAGTGATAACTATGTATATGATCCTTGAACTTGAGATCATCATTGTCCCAACATCGTGAGTCGTATATTTTGATATAGTCAAACGTCTATCGTAACAGGTCTTACTTTAAAAACTGATGTTAGATATACCAAAATCTATGTAGTGGGATATGGCTGATCAAGATAGGATTTATCTCTTCTACATTACAGGAGAAATATCTTAGGCCTCTTGATTGAGTGAGACTAGAAATGCATGGTCATTCTCGAATAAGTTGATATGAGATATCACACTTATTTGTTTATTGTGTCTACTCAGAAAATTAAGAACTATGAGATTGGAATATACAAGTGTGACTATTTCATGACTTGTGTCCAATCTAGATATTAAGGATAAAAGGATATAATACATGAAAAGATTATTATAAAAAGGTTATGTTGAATTACGACTTCTTGTAACTTAGGTAGCAATGATGCATTGCTAGATGCCACTTATTTCTTGTATTATTAGAAATGTTCTAATATTACTACTGACGTTACAAAAACTTACAAGGTCACACCATATGGTTAAAACGAACAAAATCGAAACACATTTAGTATTGTATTTAGCTATCACATGAATTAATTTAATTTGACAGCTAAACACTAAATGAATTAAATGTACAAGCTTGTTGTACACAAATAGAGAACATAATTAAAATTAATATATGAATTTAATTCATATAAAATTTTAACAGAATATAATTTACTGAAATTATTATAATAAATCATTATTATGATTTCGGTCAAACATTGAAACATGGTAGTTATAATTCTTTTTGGAAAGAATATAATGTTTTTTAATACTTTTCATATGTTATAATTCTTTTTGGAAAGAATATAACATGTTTAACACTTTCCACATGTTCTCTATAATATTTGATTCCATTTTCAATATATGCATACCAAAATCCTGAATTAGGGGACGTATGTTTTAAAAGAAAATTAACAAAAAGGGTCTAGCAACCATTTTGGAAGATTTTTCTCTAGAATAGTTGTAAGAGAGTTTTGTATTTTCTTTTTAATATCGAGTGGCCTACGTAGAGGCTGGAACGTTTTCGTTGTCACTTGGAACTGACATTGAATCAGCAGCATCCTCTCATCATTTTGGTTAAGAATGTATATCTTTGACCTATCTCAAACCATTTCATTCCTTGTACATGGATCCATGGTTGTGGGTCGTCAGAATATTTTTTTCTGCTACAGAAATGACTCCCTAGAGTAGTCAACTTTAGGGTTAAAACTGTTTAATCTAATCTAGCTAACTAGATGTGACACCCTTATCTCGAGCTAATCAATCCCATTTCAGATCATCAACCGTCCTAGGGTTTAGTTTTGGCACATTCTAGGCTCAAACTCCCTTGTCAAATTATTAAACATGGAAATAGATGTAAATATAAAGATAAGGGAGAAAAGAATGCTTAAAACCCAAAAATCGTTAATTCAAGCTTGAATCGTAAACTCTCGCTTGATGTTGATTGTTGATTTCGGTGAAGTAAAGATAAAAATAATAGAAAACTAATAAAAAGAAAACAACTTGATATTGAAACTGAAAAATAAAAGTTTAACAACTGAAAAGTAATTGAAAATAAAATTAAACCCTAACTAAGAACAGAAACCTAAAGTCTAAATATTAAATTGAACCCCCTAATCAGGTTCTAAGAGCTAATATTTATAGTGTTTGTGTTAGATGACCAAATTAGGTCAATTACAAGCTGTATAACAGGTTAATTATGATTGTGCAAATGAAAAACACTCCTAGCAGTCAAATAGGCCTCGTCGGATTGATGTCACAACACTTTATAGACGATGTCGTGACTTTGATGGCAATATGCTCCCCCTTTGGACTCAAAGTGGGATGTTGCAAATTTAGCTTATGGATGTCGTGACATTGATAGTAGTACCCTTTGGAATCAAAGTTGGATGTCGTGACTTTGGCTTAAGGATGTCGAGACAACGTCTCCCATAGCTCACCTCTTGGAGTTATGTTCGAAATTCAGCTAAGTGTTGAGGCTTGGTTTGTTGTCGCGACATTCCTTTTGAATATTGTGACATCCAAGGAAGTCTACTGACTCTTCGGCCAAAAATATTGTCCTACTGATCTACCATAATTCATTTTGGAAAATTAGAGTCTTTTCTAAACTTAATGAGTGATCAGTTATAAACATCACAACAATAATGTGCAAGTGTACACTATCGATGCAAGTATAGTAGACAGTTGTAAGTCTATCAGATATCGATCCCACAAGGATGGTTGTCTTTTGTCTATTAATGTTTGTGCAATAGCTAGATTGAAACGAGATAAATTTTGATGATAGTTGTTGAAGCAATAACTCAAAAAAAATAAGATAAAGTATGCTATGGATAAACTGGGACCCCCAACGTAAATCTTTAGCAGAATACTGAGTACTCGCAAGGTATAAAAGATGGGTGATTGTCGACGCAATAAAATTCAATGTATGTCTTACCAAACACCACTCCTCTATTTAATCTGGGACTTAACCATGCATATTAACCTCACCTTCTGATGAGGACAATATAACACTATTAAGAACAAGTGGACTAAATTCCTTTAGCCCTTACTCAACTTCTGCTGTAATGCTTATTAGCTCAAACTGTGCACCTTCTAGTGTTAGTGACTGCAATAACACTTCCGTGTTTAAAATATTCAAACCTCCAAGATTAAATAAGAAAACAGATTTAATAAGATAACATTTAACCAAGAATTCATTGTACTTCCATACAATAGAAATATAGATTAATCACCAGCGTTTCCAAGCAAATAAGAAAGAATCGAGTGAGAAGACTATTCCTAGTTAACTCGACTGAATCTCTCGATTTTCTCTTGTCTCGCACTTAGAACTCCTCTTCAGGAATGGATCTGCATCAATCTTCACGTTGGCTCACCCAAGGAAGATTTAAGCTACCATAGTCGCAAGCTTCAAAAATAGGGTAAGGAAAAATAGTGGTAAAAAGAATCCATCTTTCCATTCTTCTTACGTTAACCTTTTATGTTTTCCTCAACAATACAGGTGTCCTTCCCTTAGGATTCTTCTATCCTTTATCATAAAGGGTAGTTACACCGGACTGGACAACTCACGTATTTTTGGTTTTTTTATCCAGACAGCTATCAATTATGGTGACAATTTTGGACGCAATCTGGAATTAACTAATCCGTTAATTAGTGCAGAAAGATAGCAAAATTATGAATAAAATAGGCTAGGATTCATTGGGTTATAAAATGCAATTTACTAAACTGAAAATGCTAAAATGTATGCTAAAGATGACTAAATGGGAACAAATTAACCAATAAGTAGGGAGAAAACATATGTTCTTTCAAGTACAATCACACCCCCAAACTTTAATTTTTACTTGTTCTCAAGTAAAACAGAAACTAGCAAGGCTAAAAAAAATTAATAAGGCAAATAATCATTCTAGCAACTTGAACCCTCTAAATTCCCAATGAATAAATCATATTTAGATGAAAGAATATTGCATTAACAATACATGAGCATGAATAAGTAAGATTGCACTTTCATCAAAGTTAGCATCATGCTTCAAATCCTAAATTCTATCTACCAATACAACATTTATTGTACAATACTAAGTATTTATATATCTTTCTTTTTCGAAATAACAGATATCGTTGCATTACTGTACCCTTGTTCCTAAGAAGTAATGATCGGGTGCAGCAAACCCCCAAGGAGTACGTTATTGCGCTGACACACACTCATGTAGTGATAGCCTTTGGCCAGATTCACTTTTTCTAACACTTGTATTAGAGTGTTCCTTTTTTAACATTCCAAAATACACCCACTTTGGAGTGTCTCTTATTTATAACTATATCTATATATATAAGCAGCTGAAAAAGGCAGTTTCATTCAAGATTCAAGGAATGCTACTAGTCATTTATTACTAATGCAACCTAAATCATTCATCAAAGTATTGAAGATAAAACATTCAGTCAAATTTGTCCAACTCATTCATTGACAATTCACAAGATCCAAGAATTAAGCATCAATTATAACAAAAATTTTCAAACAATTGTGCATAAACCTTGCTTGCTTCAATTTTTTTTCAAATGTGGGTGTATTTCCAAATCCCATATACATTTCCACAAACCTAAAGATTGCATTGTCCCTAATGCACTGGCATGAATATGTAATGATAATAAAAATGTAGCGACAATGTGTACTAAACAAAATGTGACTTATAGCTATATACAATGCTTGAAAAGTGCAACTACAACTTTAAAATAAAACTAACTTAGTTATCTACAGCCATTGTTGTGGCTGCATAATATTTCTTTATTCTCCTTTTCTTTTCCTACTTCTTTCGCTTCTTGTCATTGGAGCGCTTTCTTTTCTTTTCTTTTCTTTGGGCTTTGCATGGTCTTTGGATTGCTCCTTAAAGTTCAGCGCAGCCCCGACATCATCGGTTTCTACTTGTGTAGGAGAGGCTACCTGAAGTGGTTCAATATAGACTACAATTGCCAATGAGTATCTTGCTCCTCACTGGTGACTTCAGTAACTTCCACCTGTCTCACTCCATCTAACTCCAAATTATAAATATTTGCATCCACAGACTTAGGTGCAGTGACAATGTTTACATCAGAGTCTTTCTCTTCTCTGTCTTTCTCTTCTTCAACAACTTCTTCTTCCTCTTCAGCAATGATTTCCTTTTCTATAGTAGCAACTTCCTTCTCAACAATAGTATCCTCTTAACCAGCAAAAATACCATCCTCAAACAAACTATCAATCTTACATAGGCATTCCTCGATGTCCTTAGATTCTTCATCTTTGTCATTATCAGAGACTTGAACGATGGGAGGAGATGCCATTGATCGATCTTGATCTTCGAAGTCATCATTCGTAGATGAATGTTCATAGTTTCGAATGATTTGTGGGAACATTGGGAATTCTGGTAGTGTGGAGGGGCTCAATTGACTTAATGTGGCTACAATGAAACTATTCCAATCTTTAGTATAGGCATAAAATAAACTCTGGGAGTTCTCCATATCCTCAAATGTAGCGACAAGTTTGATGTGCTTATTGCTAATGGAAGTAAACATTTTTTCAACATCCTTCAGCTTGCGCCATAATGATGTCTCTGTATGCAGGTTTGTCCTTTACTATCGGCTTTGTCTTTCCCCTTCCTTATATTTCTGGTTCCTGCCTCATTCAATATTGGTGTTTCTGTGCCATGAGTCATTCTCTCGACAGAGGCTTCATTAATTGGACCTTTATTATCCATGATTTCTTCATCTCTTCGGGGTACAATTCTTTTCTAGACATAGTGACATGACCAATAATGGGAAAACCAAAATGCCAGTCTGTCTGACGGCGCATTTAGTAATTTCTTGATGGAGTATTGCACCGACACCAATTCTTCTACCATTGACAATGGAATGTATCAAACAAATTCTATCAAGGTTAATAATGGTGCTGTGGGTAGTTAGTAGTAACCTGCAGTTAACAAAATGAAACTAAATTTTGCATTGTAGCATTAGGATATGACGGTACATCGTAAAATTCTTTGAATACGACCCTGTCCACACTACTCCTTCAATACACAAGTCCTATACCAGCAGGTTCCTTTTTTTGTCTGTCACTTCCGCAAAGAAATTGGAGTTTTCATCGACATCCACCGTAATGTTGTACAGCTCATTGATTGTTTTGGTGTCCCATGGAGTTAGACCTTTATGAACAAAAGTAAGCTCTAATTATAGGTCATAGAGGCTGGCATAGAACTCACATACTAGAAAAGGGGAATAGCTTTCAGGATGTGTGCAAAAATTTCCTCATTTCAGTTTAGAAATGGTCCGATGAATTTGTTTGCCCAACTCATATTGTTGCGACAGGGAAATGTCTTGTTCGAGGTAAAAATTTCACCGCAATATGTTGTCTTGAAATCGTTCCCTTGTCATTTTATTTAAAAAGGTCATTGGTTCCTTTTTTGCATTGGCCTGGGAGATCCTGACTTACGAACTACGGTAGCAGAAGACGCATGTGCTTCAGTAGATTCGTTGGCTTTCTTGGTTGAACCTCTTGTTCTTGCCATCTTTTGTGGAGGGAAGACGATTTTAACTGAAAAAGGTAGGAGCTTGAGTAAGGACAAAGAATAAAAATAGTTGTTTGGATGCTTTACAGTCGATACAGTGGTATAGACTTTATAGGGAGTGAAAGAGGAAGACGTAGAGTCATGATGTTTTGTGGAGAGATACAAAGCTAGCAGGAAGAGTTGCATCCAATAAGAATTGTGCCTGCTCAAACAGATCAAACGGTTGGGTGGGTTTTGATCCAACGGTGAAGTTTGGATTTCCCTTAATTCTGATTAATGATAACATAGTGGTGCGAAATGTGTTGACAACCAAATCTTGTTATGTTGACATTGGTACCTTATTATTCTACAAAAAGGAAAGAAAACAAGCTTTACAAAACAGGAATAAAATAAGATGAAATCTCGGAGTAATAAATTAAAATTTTAAAATGTTTGGACCAAATTAATGGTCTCTGCCTGCTCTTGATTTTTATTTCCAAAATAGTGTTTCAACCTTAGTCCATTGACTTTAAACTAGTGTCTATCACGTAAATCTTGAACTGTGACTACACCATGAAAAAATACTTCAACAACTTCGAACGGTCGAGACCAATGTGAACATAATTTACTTGGGTGCAATTTAAGCATAGAATTGAATAATAAAACCTGTTCCCCTGCGATAAATTGTTGCTGCAAAATAATCTTGTCATGCCATCTTTTGGTCTTTTCCTTATAAACTGTAGCCTTTTCTTTCCAGCAACTTCATAGTCCATGTTCACTTGCTTAATTTCCCACATCGCTTTGTGTTCCAGTTCAACTGGCAAGTGACATACTTTCCCAAAAACCAATTGATATGGCAACATCCCCAATGGAGTCTTGTATACTGTCCGTAAATCCCATAGAGCGTCATCCAATAGGGAGGACCAATCTTTCCTCGAAGGGTTCACAACCTTCTTAAGAATGCTCTTAATTTGTCGATTTCATACTTCGGCATTTCCATTGGTTTGTGGATGATAGATAGTGGTCATTCTATGATTAACTTAATATCTCTTTAATGCGGCCTCCACTTGGTTGCAATGGAAATGTGTACCCTGATCACTAGTCAATGCACTTGGTGTACCGAAATGGATGAGTATATGTTTGTGAAAAAATTTAAACACAGTTCTTGCATCATCCTTTGGGACAGCAACAGCCTCTACCCACTTGAAACATAGTAAACAGGAACTAATATATAAAGATTTCCAAATGAATTTGGAAATGGTCCCATAAAATCCATTCTGCAAACATCGAAAAATTAAACTTCCAGAATTGGCTGTTGCAACATTTCATTGCATCGGGAAATAAAACCAGTACGCTAACATTTATTGCATTGATTCACAAAGTTATGAGCATTTGTGAACAATGATGGCCAGTAAAACCTTGATTAAAGAACCTTAACAGTAGTTCTCATACCACCGAAATAACCTTCATAAGTAGCATCATGATAGTGCTTCAGAATTGAGAGCATCTCCTCTTTTGGAACACAATGCCAAAAAATGTTTTCATTGCATACCTTGAATAAATATGGCTCGTTCCAATGGTATTTCACTACATCACGAAGAAATCTTTCTTTTTTATGGCCCTTGATACTCAATGGACACTTTCCACACACCAATTAATTAACCAAATCTGCATACCAAAAAGTTGCATCAACAGCGAATAACATCTCATCTGGGAATTTTTTTACAATTTAAAGTATTTTCCCGTCTTCGCTGCCAATTTCCAATCTAGAAAAATGACCGAAAACTTGATTCTCTGACCCCTTTCAGTCTTTTAACTCAATGTCAAATTCTTGCAAAAGTAATATCCATCGTATCAATCTTAGTTTAGCATCTTTTTTTTTCAAAAAGATATCGCAACGTAGAGTGGTAAGTTAATATCGTAACTTTTGCGCTGACAAGATAAAAGCGAAACTTGTCGAAAGCAAAGACTACGACCAGAAATTCTTTCTCTGTGGTGGTATAATTGAATTATGTCTTTGTAAGAGTTCTGCTAGCATTATAAATGGCGTGAAATATGCACCTACAGCAAAGTCACTTGCATTGCACATAACTTCAAAACGTTGAGACCAATTCGGTGTAATGACAATGGGTGCATTAACTAACTGCTTCTTTAACTGAATAAAGACATCCAGACATGACTCGTCAAAGAGGAATTTTCAATTCTGTTCTAGCAATGAGCACAATGGTTTTGCAATTTTTGAAAAATCCCTAATAAACAACCGATAAAATCCCGTATGTCTACGAATACCTTTCACTTTTGTTAGTGGGGATAGTTTCTTGATGATTTCCACCTTAGCTTTATCTACTTAAATACCCTTATTAGGGATGCGATGGCCACACAATGCCTTCAGTTGCTACAAAATGACATTTTTCCCAATTCAAAATAAGATGAGTGCCTTCACATCACTTCAGTACTTTATCCAAATTGTCAGTGCAATGATCAAATCATTCCCATAAATTGAGAAGCCATCCATAAAAACCTCTAAAAAGTCTTTGATCATGTCTGAGAATATTTCCATCATACACCTTTGAAATATGGTTGGTGCATTGCGAAGACCGAAAGGCATATGATGAAAAGAAAAAGTAACAATAGGGTAAGTGAAAGTTGTTTTCGCTTGATCCTCTGGTACAATAGCAATTTGGTTGTACCCAGAATAGTCATCTAGGTCCAGCAAGTCGATCTAACATTTGGTCAACAAAGGGAAGTGGAAAATTATCCTTCTTTATGGCCGCATTCAATTTGCAATAATCCATACAAACTCATCATCCCATAGGGATGCGTGTAGGTATTAATTCATTATTATCATTGCGAACCACATGATGCCACTCTTTTTCGAGAAGTATTGCACTAGACTCACCTACTTGCTATCAGAAATTAGGTAAATAATTCCTGCCTCAAGCCATTTTATGATTTCCTTCTTGACAACTTCTTTCATTTTCTCGTTTAACCTTCGTTGCAGTTCAATCGATTGCTTACCTTTATCGTCTAACTTGATTTTGTGCATACAAAAAGAAGGACTAATACCTTGAATATCTGCAATATTCCAAGCAATAGCTCGTTTGTGTTGCTTGAGAATGTGAGTCAAATTCTTTTTTTTGTGTGTGTTTCATCCAATGTTGCGGAGACAATAACTGGAAGAGTATTGTAATCACCCAAAAAATGTATTTGAGATGAGGAGGTAGTGGTTTCAATTCCAGAGTAGGAGCTTCTTTAATCGATGGTTTGAAAATTAGATTTGTTCTGTTGGTTAAGTCTAAGGATTCAATTTGGCATCTGTGCTTGATTTCAACATTACTAGCTTCAACCGTGCTGCCACAATTGTCTTAGGATTTCGCCTCAAATGTCACTATAAATTCTTTAGTAAGGACTGTGCTTTGGTTGTTGAATTCTTCTTCAATTAAAACATTTATCACATCAACAGTATGGCACTTTGCTTTATCCTTGTGATGAACAGACTCGAAAAAATTGAAGGTAACTTGCTCATCGTTAAGTCGCATGGTTAGTTATCCTTTATAAACATCAATGAGAGTTCGTCCAATGGCCAAAAATGGTCATTCCAAGATTATGGGAACCTCCTTGTCTACCTCGTAGTCAAGTATGATAAAACCAGCTGGAAAAATAAATTTATCCACACAAACTAAAACATCTTCGATTTTTCTTTCAGGTTGAGCTAAAGATCGATCTACCAGTTGCAATGTCATTAGAGTAGGTTTTATGTGACCAATTCCCAATTTTCTAAAAGTAGATAATGGCATGAGATTGATGCTGGCTTCCAAATAGCATAAAGCCTTTCCCAAATAATGGTTGCCAATCAAACATGGAATGGTAAAGCTTCCAGAATCTTTCAATTTAGGGGGCAACTTGTTTGTCAAAACAACACTACAACTTTTTTGTGAGTGCAATAGTTTCAATATCAATGAGTTTTTTCTTCTTGGATAAGAAGTCTTTCATAAATTTCTCATAACTCGGAATCTGTACCAGAGCGTCCACTAAAGGAATGTTGATCTACAGTTGTTTCAGTGTATCCAAAAACTGCTGATAATGTTTATCATTTTCATTCCT
Source organism: Gossypium hirsutum (assembly GCF_007990345.1). Taxonomy (NCBI): domain Eukaryota; kingdom Viridiplantae; phylum Streptophyta; class Magnoliopsida; order Malvales; family Malvaceae; genus Gossypium; species Gossypium hirsutum. The sequence continues at coordinate 58,888,186 of NC_053429.1, read as the reverse complement.
CTTGAGCCTTTATGGAAAAGGTACAGGTGGAAGTACATCCGGTTGCGACGATACTTTTGGTTGTGTCCATAATTTCAAGGGTTGAATATAATCCATGTGAGTGACAGTTTCTAGTACTTCATTATCGGATACATTGACAAGCTCTTCAAATGTACCCTTCCCATTAGAGATTACGTTATCAACGTCTGGGGATGCTACAGTAGAATCTATAACTGGCTCACCAATTTGTTTACCATTCCTAAGAGTGATGGCTTTACAGTGCTCTTTCCCTCTTGGATTGGAATTTTTGGTGTCACTAGGTAATGTTCCTTGTGGTCGAGTATTCAGCTTTGAAGCAAGCTGTCCCAATTGTGCCTCCAATGTAACACCCCACACCCGTGCCTACATCGGTTTGGAATATGAGGTATTACCTAACCAAAACTTATGCATAAAAACGTCTTCTTAACACCAAAACATGATCAAATTAAATCTTTTTTAATTTTAGATATAAACTCCTCAATAAGAGCTTACGGGGTTTAAAACATTCATTAGAACCCATTAGGAATTAATCTGGGGCCTTAAACGAACCCTGAAAATAACACCTAACACAGGGGCACATGCCCGTGTGGAAGGTGCAACACGCCTGTGTCCTGAACGCATGTGGACTTAATTTTAAATGCACACCTACAAGGGTTTTCACACGGCCTGGCACACGCCCGTATCCCTTGCCCGTGTCTTTTACACAGCTAGGACACGCCCGTGTGCTAGCTCGTGTGTAAAAACTTGGAAATTCTGTTTCTGACGTCAGTGATCCATAAGGGCCACACGGCCAAGGCACACGCCCGTGTGCTAGGCCGTGCCCTTCACACGCTGAGACACACGGCCGTGTCCCTGCCCGTGTGTTTACTACCATGCATACTGACTTGAAATTTTTACGTGTAGGGGACACACAACTGAACAACAAACCTATGGGGCTGACCGTGTGTCACACACGGCCTAGACACACGCCCGTGTGTCTACCCGTGTAGACAAAATGAGGCTATTTACCAAGCCTCTTTGCCACCCTTACAAACACCTATTTTTATAAGATCAACCAAGTTCAATACCAACGTAATATACATAACCAAAACAACCATAACCATTAGAAATTTGCATCGTCACATTGAATAATAATTAGCATTAGCCAACATTCATGCCCTAGACAAAATGAGTATCATAGTCACATATAAGCCAACACATTTTGGCTACTTAACAAAACACTAAACAAAAGACTCAAGTCCCTATACATGCCAGCAAACAAAACAATTAAACTAACTATACCAAGGTCTTGAGTGATAGTGTGATCAAAGCTTTTGACGTTACTGGATCCCCGATGCTAGCTTGGTGGCACTATAAGGAAAGAAAAGAAAGAAAGGTAAGCATATAAGCTTAGTAAGTACATATATGCAAATAAAGTGTAATTAAAAGAAAACATATTTATCAAATGATAAATTGACATGCATAAAATATTTGAGTCACTTAGACTTCTCGATCTTATTCTTCCTTTCATTCATATATGCTTAAAGACATCTCATCATAGACTCAGGCTTTATCCATGAGTTCAGTCTACGTACCTCATCAAATTTTCACCAACTAAATCTTTGCATTACCCGTTGAACGCTCAGAATACATAGGAATATGCAGAGAATTTACATATAAATGCCATATAGATAGTTAGGGCTACCTCATACTATGATGTGCTCACATTTGAGCTACTCACGGGTCTTTTTATCAAGTAAGGTGTAATAGCCCAAAATTGGGTCTAGTTGGAACAGAGGTTTCGGGACCACAAAATCTGAGATATAAATAATTATTTTATGATTATTTTGAGGTCTATGATATGACTGCATGATTGTGTGAAAATTTAGTGAAGAAATTCTATGCATAAAGTGCTTAATTCGAAGTTAGGGACTAAATTGAATAAGTTGCAAAACTTGCATTCTAGAAGTTTCTAGTATGAAATTGATTTGAAATATTAATTAGGAGGTCTTAAATAGAAATTTTACCAATTTTTAAGTTATGGAAAAAAATTGGACATGGATGGAATTTTTGGAAAGTTTAGTAGTAAGGGTATTTTGGTCATTTAGGAGTAAAATGAATTAAAATACAAAATTAAAAGCCAATTTTGCTCATCTTCTTCACCATGGACGTGTATACCAAGGGAGACTCCATGTCTAGGGTTTTCAAGCTTTCCAAGCTCAATTGCAAGTCCGTTCTAACCCCGTTTTTCAAGTTCTTTACGTTTTTGGAGTCCCGGTAACTTGATTTAGCTTATGCTAGCAAAATTCAACCTAGGGTTCAAATTTGGAAAAATACTAATAGGTAAAATTTGTGTATTCTGGTGTTTTATGATACAATATGAGGTTTTAAATTATGTTAGACAACTTGTGCTACTCGATTTTAAGTGAAAACAAGCAAAATGGCTTAATCGATAAAAATACCTAATAGTCATAAGTATATGTTAGAGTGAGAATTTGATGTTGCCATAGAAGGGAAAAGTGATCATCATGTCATAAAACATAAGAATGAGGGATGAAGTTTAATTCCCGAGCCTAGGGGCAAAAGTGTAAATATGCAAAAGTTTAGGGGCAAAATTGTAATTTTTCCAAAGTTTGAGTTAAGGACTTTTTTGAATAGTACATTAATTAAATAAGTAAAATATGATGTTTTAGATCCCGGAAAACGAGATTTGAACCTAGAATGAGAGAAAAATCGAAAATTGGGAAAGTTGGTAAAATGGCCGTTTAAATATCAAGGTAAGTTCATATGCATAATAAGTATTAATTTATGCATGTTTCAATGTAAAATTGATATATTTACTATGATCTCCGAGGTGTTGAAAGTATGTAAGTTGGTATGATAATAATACAACAATAATGCTGTAATTTATATTTGAAAGTTAAATTTAGTGAATTAATTGAATTATGTTAAATTAAATGATTATGGTGCCAAGTTTATGAATTGATTTAAAAATATGTCTATGGTACATGAAGTGCATTGAATTATCATACATAAATGTGATTTCTATGATTATGGATATTATGGGAAATTGTAAGTTCATATGATTTTTAATAAGACAATGTGTAATTTAATGTTATTGCGTTGATATTAAATGAGATGTAAGTTTATATGTAAGTAATACATCACTATTACTTGTATTATGATTTTTATAAAAATATTGGAAATATGTTTGTGGATAATTACTTGATTGGTGAAATTGTTGGAAAAGAGAGAGAAATCCCAGTTGAACCTTCGGAAAGATTGGATGATACAGATGGTATGTAGCTAGGTCACATGTATAGTGCTGAGTGCACATCATGTGTACAAGAGAGCTACAAGACATTCTGATGTAGCTAGGTCGCATGGGTGATACTATGTGTACACCATGTAGACAAGAGAGCTATGGGATATATGTAGCTAGGTCGCAAGCGTGGTTCCAAGTGAAGGGCACCATGTAGACAAGAGAGCTACGAGATAAACTGGCTAGGTCACATGGGTGGTACTAAGTGTTCACCATGTGTACAAGAGAGCCGAACTATATGATGGGTGGAGCTATGTGCTGAAACCACCAAGTATCGAGGATTGATCCGAAGTGTTCAACGGGAGACTCCCTATGTATTGCTTTGTGAGTTTTGTGATGAATATGTGCAGGAACTTGGTTATGTAAATGATGTGTTCATTAAGTGACCAGGATGTGGTAAGGTTATAAACAAGTAAGTTATACATGAGGATGATTTTATGGTGACCTTGTGATCATGGGCCTATACTTGTGATGTATGAAATGTGGTGAAAATGATTTGTGATATGTATGTTAAAATAAGGTTAATACAAAGAAAGTGTGAAAGAGTGAATTAGCAATAAAACTGTTTTGGACAGTAGCAGTGACGTGATTTTGAAAAATCACCAAAAATAGTATTAATTGAATTAGATACTTAATGAGATATAAAATTAAATCTTAATGAGTATATTTTCATATAAAAGAAACATAGAAAGCAAAGGAGTTCTATATTTTGAGATATTTATGTTTTCGTGAGACTGATTCAGAATGATTAGGTGATCCCCTGTTCTGACTTTGGAAAATCACAAAAATTTGGATAAAAATAATTAGAGGCTCAAAATAATATTTTTAAAATCCATAATGAGTCTATTTTCAAGATATATTAACAAGAACATTATCCGAGTTCTGTACTGTGAGATAATTATTTTTTAGTGAAGAGAGTTCAGAACTGTCAGAAAGTGAAATAGGGGAAATTTTAATGAATAAACTGTACTAATTGGCTAAACCAAAAATTATGAAAATTTTATGGTGGAACGATATGTGAGTCTAGTTTCAGAGGAAATTTACGGATCTTAATTTGGAGCTCTGTAGCTCGAATTATAAATAATTAAGTGACTATGACTGGTGTGGACAGTTTGATGTGAACATTTATTAGTAAATTGTGAAATCGTACTTACAAGAATGCTATATACATTAAGGATGTGGAATGGAGAGGAGGAGGAGGAAAATAAATATATGTGGAATACATGGAAACTATGGTATATGAAATATTGATATAATGAAATAAATGATATGTGTTTATAAGAAAACAAAAAGAGAATGTTATGTATCATGACATGTATATATATATGACTAGTCTCAATGTAATGCTTGTTGGGTATGGAACTGAATTGAAATGTTTCAGGCAAACATGTTATTCTGCGCATCTGAATCGTGGTATTTTATAAAGATATGATCTAGCTTTAAATATGAATGCTTGATGATTAAGTTGAAGATATTTGGTAAGAGGATAATCTTGGTATAAATGTATAAGTGGTACTATAATAAACAAGGTAAAATGAGTATGAGAGACACATGTATGATGACATACAAATGCTATGTTTGTGGTTTAATTGAGGATGTATAATCATTAAATGAATACCATGTTATATGCTTTTGATTTTGTATAAGTGCGTAAGAGATCAAGGTTGACCAAAGCTTGGAAAATAGCCTAGGTATATTCCACACAGGCAGAGACACGACCATGTGTCTCAGCCGTGTATGGAACACGACTTTGGGACATGGGCGTGTGGAGCCTTAAAGCATGAAATTTCCAAGATTTTTGTAAGTTCTCGGTTTAGTCCCAAACCCTTTCTAAAGTATGTTTTGGGCTCCGTAGACTCAAATAAGGGACTATGTGTAAGAGAATGAACGCTTTGAAATATGAATAAAATTTTATGGCTCGTATTTTAGTTTAATGTTTGTATGTTTGTCTGGTAACGCCTCGTACCTTAGCCCGGCCTCGGATATGGGTAAGGGGTGTAACATTTAGTGGTATCAGAGCAGGTTTAGTCGATTCTCGGACTAACATAGCAAGTGTAAGAGTTTAGTTATACATGCCACAAATATGTGATAGTGTGATGTCTCCCGACACTAATAAGGACTATTTTGTTTAAAATGAAATATTCTCCAACCGAGCTACATCTGACCATTTGATAGCGATATTGAAGTATTTGAATAAAGTGTAGCTATGATGTGTTAAACTCGGAATGGTATGAATAAGAATTCGTGATATATGTATATGTGATAATATGTGAGATGAAAGTTTATATTGTGATATATTTATTCATATTTGTTTGGCCCTCATATGCTATTGCATGCTTGACTAAATTAATTAGTAAATGTGATGATCAAAGTTATTCAAAATTCATAGAATGTATGAGAGAGTGCACTTGATTGAAATGAGATAATTGGAAATTTTATGTAAGACAGGTATGAATAATAAATTGTTTGAAGTGGATAGTATGATTATAATGACATATGTGGATAATGAAAAAAATGTGCCATATAGATATATGTCAGAATCGAGTTAGAGACTGTACGACCTCACCCCCTTACCGATGAGGTGTATATAACGGAAATTCATGAGAATCATGTTGACTATGTTCCTAAGTGTGGAATCAAAGAGTTCAGTGATAAAATAATTATAGATATGACCAGAGTCTGAGAATGGTTGACAAGTGAAGGACAGAGTTAGAGAAATATCAAAGTTTACTAAGTTATCTTGGGATTCAAATTGATGACAGAGTGTTTCTGAAAGTATCTTCTTGAAAACAATTAGTTAGTAATGCTGGAAATTATGAGAAAGATACTAAACCTCACTCCGGTAAGATTTTCGAGGACGAAAATCTCTGAAGGGGGGAGAGTTGTAATAGCCCAAAATTGGGTCTAGTTGGAACAGAGGTTTCGGGACCACAAAATCTGAGATATAAATAATTATTTTATGATTATTTTGAGGTCTATGATATAATTGCATGATTGTGTGAAAATTTCGTGAAGAAATTTTATGCATAAAGTGCTTAATTCGAAGTTAGGGACTAAATTGAATAAGTTGCAAAACTTGCATTCTAGAAGTTTCTAGTATTAAATTGATTTGAAATATTAATTAGGAGGTCTTAAATAGAAATTTGACCAATTTCTAAGTTATGGACAAAAATTGGACATGGATGGAATTTTTGGAAAGTTTAGTAGTAAGGGTATTTGGTCATTTAGGGGTAAAATGAATTAAAGACAAAATTAAAAGCCAATTTTGCTCATCTTCTTCACCATGGACGTGTATACCAAGGGAGACTCCATGTCTAGGGTTTTCAAGCTTCCCAAGCTCAATTGCAAGTCCGTTCTAACCCCGTTTTTCAAGTTCTTTACGTTTTTGGAGTCCTGGTAACTTGATTTAGCTTATGCTAGCAATAATTCAACCTAGGGTTCATATTTGGAAAAATACTCATAGGTAAAATTTGTGTATTCTAGTGTTTTATGATACAATATGAGGTTTTAAATTATGTTAGACAACTTCTGCTACTCGATTTTAAGTGAAAATGAGCAAAATGGCTTAATCGGTAAAAATACCTAATAGTCATAAGTATATGTTAGAGTGAGAATTTGATGTTGCCATAGAAGGGAAAAGTGATCATCATGTCATAAAACATAAGAATAAGGGATGAAGTTTAATTCCCGAGCCTAGGGGCAAAAGTGTAAATATGCAAAAGTTTATGGGCAAAATTATAATTTTTCCAAAGTTTGATGAATATGTGCAGGAACTTGCTTTGTGAGTTTTGTGATGAATATGTGCAGGAACTTGGTTATGTGAATGATGTGTTCATTAAGTGACCAGGATGTGGTAAGGTTATAAACAAGTAAGTTATACATGAGGATGATTTTATGGTGACCTTGTGATCATGGGCCTATACTTGTGATGTATGAAATGTGGTGAAAATGATTTGTGATATGTATGTTAAAATAAGGTTAATACAAAGAAAGTGTGAAAGAGTGAATTAGCAATAAAACTGTTTTGGACAGTAGCAGTGACGTGATTTTGAAAAATCACCAAAAATAGTATTAATTGAATTAGAGACTTAATGAGATATCAAATTAAAGCTTAATGAGTATATTTTCATATAAAAGAAACATAGAAAGCAAAGGAGTTATATATTTTGAGATATTTATGTTTTCGTGAGACTGATTCAGAATGATTAGGTGATCCCCTGTTCTGACTTTGGAAAATCACAAAAATTTGGATAAAAATAATTAGAGGCTCAAAATTATATTTTTAAAATCCATAATGAGTCTATTTTCAAGATAAATTAACAAGAACATTATCCGAGTTCTGTACTGTGAGATAATTATTTTTAAGTGAAGAGAGGTCAGAACTATCAGAAAGTGAAACAGGGGAAATTTTAATGAATAAACTGTACTAATTGGCTAAACCAAAAATTATGAAAATTTTATGGTGGAACGATATGTGAGTCTAGTTTCAGGGGAAATTTACGGATCTTAATTTGGAGCTCTGTAGCTCGAATTATAAATAATTAAGTGACTATGACTGGTGTGGACAGTTTGATGTGAACATTTATTAGTAAATTGTGAAATCGTACTTACAAGAATGCTATATACATTAAGGATGTGGAATGGAAAGGAGGAGGAGGAAAATAAATATATGTGGAATACATGGAAACTATGGTATATGAAATATTGATATAATGAAATAAATGATATGTGTTTATAAGAAAACAAAAAGAGAATGTTATGTATCATGACATGTATATATATATATGACTAGTCTCAATGTAATGCTTGTTGGGTATGGAATTGAATTGAAATGTTTCAGGCAAACATGTTATTCTGCGCATCTGAATCGTGGTATTTTATAAAGATATGATCTAGCTTTAAATATGAATGCTTGATGATTAAGCTGAAGATATTTGGTAAGATGATAATCTTGGTATAAATGTATAAGTGGTACTATAATAAACAAGGTAAAATGAGTATGAGAGACACATGTATGATGACATACAAATGCTATGTTTGTGGTTTAATTGAGGATGTATAATCATTAAATGAATACCATGTTATATGTGACAGCCCTAATGTGACCCTAGTCGGGAAGTGGTTTCGGGGCCACAAAACTAAGTCATAAAAATAATTAGCTGTCATATTTGATGCTTATTATATGTATATATGCATGTGTGAAAATTTTATATTTGGATTTTGTTTAATTGTAGGTGAATTTTAGTAAATAAGACTTATGTGAGAAAATTTAGAAATGTGCTAGGCAAATGTAAAGTGGCCTATTAATGCATGTTATAGAAATGGTGGGTTTGCATGTCAAATTGCCCAATATTTGAGCTAGTGGCTGGCCATGCTATGGGGCATAGCATATTTTAAGCATGGTGTGCTAATGTGGTATGTAGGAAACAATAAAATAAAAAGCTAGTAATAAAGAAATGGAAAAAGGAAAATGATGAAAACAAAGAAAAAAAAATGTCCATCCTTTTTTCATTCTTCTTGACCGAAATTCAAAGGAAAGAAAGGAGGAAATATTGAAGAGATTCGGCCATGCTTGTAGCTAAGTTAAGGTAAGTTTGATGTTGTTCCAAGAGATTCATGCATATTTTTGATGTTAGTTCGAGTTCTACTTAGCCCATGGTTTAAATCTTGCTATGTGATGAAGATGATACTCGGCCATGGGTGTTGTTTTCTTGGTTGGTGTTTGTTTCATGCTAAATCTAGATGAACAATGGGGGTTGTCATTTAGGTTAAGATCAAAGAAATTAATCTTGTTAAAACTTTGAACTAATAATGCCCATATGTGTGATAGCCGAACATAGACTTTGTTTAGTCTTGGTCAAAGGCCGGTTAAGTGTTTTGGAAATGATTAAGCTAGGTGTTTGATCTTTTTGGTTCGGTATAGTACATAAAATGTTGCTAGATGGAGAAAAATTCGGCCAGCAAGATGTGTGCTAAGGCCGAATATAATTTTGTATATTAATAAGTAATGCATGTGTTGATGGAATGGAGAGGATGCTTTAATAGTGCATATATGCGTATTAGCCAAGTTTTGAACTTGAAACAAAATGGTATTTGGTCAATACAAGTGACCATACTTGTAGAATGTATTAAGTATGCAATCGGCTTCAACATAGACATGCATGTTCGGCCACACGAATGAATGCATAGATTGATGTTGTACATTCGGCTATAGGTAAGCATAATGATGATCCTATCTTGACTTAGACAATCGGCTCAAGGAGAATTTGTTAAGTGCTTAGTTAATTGATATTAGGTTAATGATGTGTGTATTTGGTCATAAAGGTGCACATGAGGAAATGTTTGATTAATTGTACTAAATTGCTCAATGTGATTAAAAATGCCTATGACCATTTTGTATTTGAGCTAAAGGTGGCCATATGACCTATCAAACTCCTTGTCATATTCGGCCATAAGCAAGCATAATGAGACTTTAATAAGTTAAATTTGTTTGAATTAGCTCAAGAGCTTAGAGGACCACAGTTGGATAAGGGAAAGGAAAAAGTGATCGAATAGCCGCCAAAATTGTTCGACCACCTCCGAGGTAAGTTTTCGAGTAATGGAACTTAGATTATGATTCGCTTAGATTATGTCACAAACAAATCAAAATCATGCTCTTTGTATGTGGCTATTAAGCCAAAATTTGTAAGTGTGATAAGTGTCTTGTGTTTGAGCTTTGGTAATGAAAATGAAATGTGGATGTGTCATGATTTATTGATATATGTGCATGGTTATTCGAATGATATCCGGGCTAAGTCCCGAAGGCTTTTGTGCTAAGTGATTATATCCGGACTAAGATCCGAAGGCATTTGTGCTAGCGACTATATCCGGGCTAAGTCCCGAAGGCATTTATGCTAGCGACCATATCTGGGCTAAGACCCGAAGGCCTTGTGCGAGTGGTTATATCCGGCTAAATCCCGAAGATACTTGGGTTGGGAATGAGCGATCTTGCTGCAATAATTTCAATTAATACGCTCGAAAAATCCCAACAATGAGGTATGTTTTGTACATGCATTGGATTAATTTATTCCTTTTAAGTAGTATTCGCTCAGTCGATTAATGAACTTCCGGCCTTTGGCTAAGTTGATCCTTTGTGTGTGAATATAAGGGTTGGTAATGTGAAGTAAGTATGATATTGAGAATTTGTGCATATGAAATTATCCGTTTAGCCATATGAATGCTACATTTTAGTTGTGTCTAATTTTATGGCTCAAAACTTACTAAGCATTAAATGCTTACTCCGCTTCTTTGAATCTCTGTTTTATAGATTTTGTTCGTCAGCTATTGGACTCGGGATTAGTGAAGTCGAAGTCGCCCACACTATCAAAGCCCCTTTTGGTACACTTTTGGTTGAACTTTGAAATGGCATGTATAGGACTACCCTTTTGACGTTGGTCATGTACCTTTCGGTATTGTACAAATTTGGATAGCCATGCGAAAATGGCTTATATATATATTTTGAGCATAATGTCATAATCATCTTGTATGTATATGGTTATTGAGAGGTGTGGATATGCTTGGCAATAATTGGCCATTGGAATGGTTAATCACAATCATATTTTGTGCTATATATGCTAAAGGGTTAGTGAAATCATGGAAACTATGTAATAGGTAAAGCCTACCCTAAAGGCAGATGCTGACAGCAGCAGTGGTGTGAATTTGAAAAATCACTAAAATTAGTAGGATTAAATTTAAATATTGATTAAATTATTTAATCGAACCTTGATGAATCTATTTTCATATGGAAGAAACGAAACGGTCATATGAGTCGGATTTTGAGAGATATTTAAGTTTTCGTGGAACAGGGCCAGAGCGATTTCTGGATCCCCTGACCTGACTTTTGAAATTCATTATAAATTAACCAGAGATAATTATAAGTCATTCCATACATGTAAAGATTCATTTTTGAGTCTAGTTTCATTAGAAACAAACGGCATAAGTATTGAAGCCCTGTACAGGGAGATATATAAGTTGTAATGCATGAAGGTCAGAGCAGTCGAACCCTGAAACAGGAGAGACTTTAACTAATAAACTGTACTAATTGGCTCGACCAAAAATTCTAGAAAAAAAATTGTAGATGGAAATATGAGTCTAGTTTCAGGAAAAATTTATGGAATCAGTTTTCAAGTTTTGAAACCCGAGATATGATTTTTAAAGTGACAGTGACGCAGTTAGCCAGCTTGTCTAGAAATTTTAAAATGGACTGTGCAAGTAAGTGGATTAAGCCCGTTAACCCCTCGTGTCCGACTCTGGCAACGGTCTCGGGTACGGGGTGTTACATTATATGCTTTTGATTTTTTATAAGTGTGTAAGGGATCAAGGTTGACCAAAGCTTGGAAAATAGCCTAGGTATATTCCACACAGGCAGAGACACGACCATGTGTCTCAGCCGTGTATGGAACATGACTTTGGGACATGGGCGTGTGGAGCCTTAAAGCATGAAATTTCCAAGACTTTCGTAAGTTCTCGGTTTAGTCCCAAACCCTTTCTAAAGTATGTTTTGGGCTCCGTAGACTCAAATAAGGGACTATGTGTAAGAGAATGAACGCTTTGAAATATGAATAAGGGACTATGTGTAAGAGAATGAACGCTTTGAAATATGAATAAAATTTTATGGCTCGTATTTTAGTTTAATGTTTGTATGTTTGTTTGGTAACGCCTCGTACCTTAGCCCGGCCTCGGATACGGGTAAGGGGTGTTACATTTAGTGGTATCAGAGCAGATTTAGTCAATTCTCGGACTAACATAGCAAGTGTAAGAGTTTAGTTATACATGCCACAAATATGTGATAGTGTGATGTCTCCCGACACTAATAAGGACTATTTTGTTTAAAATGAAATATTCTCCAACCGAGCTACATCTGACCATTTGATAGCGATATTGAAGTATTTGAATAAAGTGTAGCTATGATGTGTTAAACTCGGAATGGTATGAATAAGAATTCGTGATATATGTATATGTGATAATATGTGAGATGAAAGTTTATATAGTGATATATTTATTCATATCTGTTTGGCCCTCATATGCTATTGCATGCTTGACTAAATTAATTAGTAAATGTGATGATCAAAGTTATTCAAAATTCATAGAATGTATGAGTGGGTGCACTTGTTTGAAATGAGATAATTGGAAATTTTATGTAAGACAGGTATGAATAATAAATTGTTTGAAGTGGATAGTATGATTATAATGACATATGTGGATAATGAAAAAAATGTGCCATATAGATATATGTCAGAATCGAGTTAGAGACTGTACGACCTCACCCCCTTACCGATGAGGTGTATATAACGGAAATTCATGAGAATCATGTTGACTATGTTCCTAAGTGTGGAATCAAAGAGTTCAGTGATAAAATAATTAAAGATATGACCAGAGTCTGAGAATGGTTGACAAGTGAAGGACAGAGTTAGAGAAATATCAAAGTTTACTGAGTTATCTTGGGATTCAAATTGATGACAGAGTGTTTCTGAAAGTATCGTCTTGAAAACAATTAGTTAGTAATGCTGAAAATTATGAGAAAGATACTAAACCTCACTCCGGTAAGATTTTCGAGGACGAACCCCCGTTACCTATAAAAATCATCTTATGAACTTAGACTCAACTCATGAGTTCAGACCACATAATTTTCATGACATGCGCCTTCGTATCCTATGCTATATCCAGGGTTCAACGGGATTTCATGTTTAACCGAATAGCATCGCATTTGC